>NC_140591.1:286974950-287094950 GCF_964204655.1 Triturus cristatus | reverse complement strand
CTTACAATTTGGATGTTTTTCTGCATAATGTCTCGCTACAGGGTATGAGGCATCTCCTTTCAATATCGCCCTCCTGTGTTCTAATATTCTGATTTTCAAGGAGTGAATGGTGCTGCCTATGTACAATAGGCCACACGGGCAAACGAGACAGTAAACTGCATAGGGGGTACTGCAGGTTAAGAACTTTTTAATGGGCCTTTTCAGATTCACATTAGGTATAGTGTAATTGAGAACTCTATGGCTGTTAGAGCAAGCCTTACACTTACCGCACGGAAAGAAACCTTGCATGTGTTTCAAAGTGCCCTGCTGTGATGATTGTTTAATTAAATGACTGTTAACCAATCTATCCTTTAATGACCTCGCCTTTTTAAAGGTTATCATTGGATAATCAGGAATGTCCTCCACTATGATAGCATCACTTTTCAAAATGTGCCAATTTTTATTTAGCATCTTTTTCAAGAAATTGGACAGTCCAATTTCTTGAAAAAGATGCTAAATAAAAATTGGCACATTTTGAAAAGTGATGCTATCATAGGGGAGGACATTCCTGATTATCCAATGATAACCTTTAAAAAGGCGAGGTCATTAAAGGATAGATTGGTTAACAGTCATTTAATTAAACAATCATCACAGCAGGGCACTTTGAAACACATGCAAGGTTTCTTTCCGTGCGGTAAGTGTAAGGCTTGCTCTAACAGCCATAGAGTTCTCAATTACACTATACCTAATGTGAATCTGAAAAGGCCCATTAAAAAGTTCTTAACCTGCAGTACCCCCTATGCAGTTTACTGTCTCGTTTGCCCGTGTGGCCTATTGTACATAGGCAGCACCATTCACTCCTTGAAAATCAGAATATTAGAACACAGGAGGGCGATATTGAAAGGAGATGCCTCATACCCTGTAGCGAGATATTATGCAGAAAAACATCCAAATTGTAAGAATGTTTTACAGTTTTTTGGTCTAGACTTTGTCCCAGAAAATATTAGAGGTGGCGACCGCCTGAAGAAACTGCGGAGGTTAGAATCACGTTACATTATTGACCTTCAGTCTAAGTTTCCGTCAGGTCTTAACAGTAATGAAGAGTTGTCAGTGCATTTGGGAAATTAATATGCTTGTCTGGATATTTAATGGAGGCTCTATGAACTTTGTCTTCTGATTGTAGCAACCTGCTGTTGTGAGCTTCTTCGATCACCCCTTTGCTATTTGTATTGAGACTAGATTCATTGTATTGCATATATAATTAATGAGTTTTGACAGCCAGTGCAAGCCGATACACGGCATTATCAAGTGCAACACTGATACACAGCTTAATCATGAACAGAGGTGGTGAGGCGGCCATCTTTTAGTGATACACTAATTGTGTGTTTAATCTATATTATTTGGTGCGGTATACACTCCAAGTGAATATTGTAGCCACAGGATTAATTCTGTTAATCTGGGACCGCCCTCACATTTACGTGTATATATTGTATATATTGTATAATTTGCACTGTATATATGTACATAGGTACATTACAAGATGGCGCCAGTAATTCCACTGACAATGTACGCTGTCCTCTGTCTATGTCTACTATGTTGTGACACGTGGAGATGGATATGTATAAAATATGGCGTTTCCCGGTGTGCCGTTAACACCGAGGAAGGCAGACCGCCGACACGCGTCTGTTCCGGAAATAAAGACCTGTTGCCACGCCACCCGTGAGTGCTTGCACTCTTTACATTTGAAAGGATTTGGAGCGTAAATACTATACGGCAGGCACCGCCGTATCTACAGCACCCGACCGCGAGTGACTCGTTTCTGGTGCAACTGGAGCAGTCTCATATATATATATATATACACACTTTCAGGATAGGAGCGGACCGGAGCTGGCCACAAGTTTGGAAAATTTTGTTAAGATTCGTCAACCGGCGCCAGACTTATTGGGAATAGAATGTTGCGGATTTCCTATGGAAAATAGGTCCTAACTATAACTACCTACTGGCGACCGCCAGTAGGTAATGTGTGTATGTATATATATATTCACTGAAAAAACCATAGGTTTCAGGGGTGTTATAGTTAGCTGGACTTTTCACTTGTACAAAACCATTGAAATTCCCCCGTTATAGTTAGTTCAGCTAACTATAACTCGCGCGCCCGCAATGCACTGCTGATGACGTCACATATTACATCACTCATGACATGGTCAGTGACATCACTCATGACATCACTGATGACATCTCAAATGACATCACTGATGACATCACTGATGACATCATCCAGTGAATGTGTGTTATTCTGAAAATTAAATATGTTTTATATATGTATATCTCAAGGTCGATGGAAGAATAAATGGGTATATAAGTGTCTAAATGGATGATTTGTTTTTGAAAAATTGATTGTGTAACTGACTGATTAAGTGTATCATAGTGAATACATGGCTTAGTGAGTAATGTTTAAATATGTAAATATCTGTATCAGTCTCTCACTTTGTGTATAAGTGGCTGCATGGGTTGGTGAGTAGCTACATGGGTGTCTATATAGGTTATTAGTTGGTTTTTTGAGTATCAGTCTGAGTGTCTGCATGGTTCGGTGGGGGTATTACGTAGTGCATAGGTGCATGAATGAGTGACTCACTGTTTGTATGTGTTGAACACAGTATGTGTGCAGGACTGTATGGGTGGATGAGTGTGTGTATGGGTGTGTTAGTGAGTGAATGACTGTCTCAATAGTGTCTTTATGAGTAACTACATATGTTTTAAACTAGTATATGTGACTATTGGTGTATATATGTGAGTATATGTGAGAGTGAGAGATTGAAAGAGTTCCTGTATGAATAAGTATGAGTTTCTATAAGTGATTGTTTAAAAGACTAAGTATGTGTAAGTTTCCGTAGAAGTAAGTGTGGTGGTGTGTGTATAACTGTATATGCAAGTAAATGTATGTTTGATTCTTTATTAGCATGAGTGACTATGTGTGTGAGTAACTATGGATGAGTGGCATTGTGTAACAGGATGTATAGGTGTATGAGTACATATGATGAGTGAGTACATGTATGAGTGACTGTATTGGACTGTTGGTGAATGAGTGGATGTGTATGTGGATCTTAGAATTACTGAAGAGGTTGTTGTAACTGGTATTGGTATGTCCATTGTTTTGAAAATTTTAGTCTCTATTTTTGAATGTGTGTATCAAAGGTTATATTAGGGTGAGAGGAGGTCTGCCACTCTATCACAAGGATGATGTCATCAGTGATGTCATCAGTGATGTCATTTGAGATGTCATCAGTGATGTCATGAGTGATGTCACTGACCATGTCATGAGTGATGTAATATGTGACGTCATCAGCAGTGCATTGCGGGCGCGCGAGTTATAGTTAGCTGAACTAACTATAACGGGGGAATTTCAATGGTTTTGTACAAGTGAAAAGTCCAGCTAACTATAACACCCCTGAAACCTATGGTTTTTTCAGTGAATTTCTGAGGTTTTTTAAATGCTAATTCCTAACTATAACGTGCCTGAAACCTATGGTTTTTTCTGTTAATTTCAAAGGTTTTTTAAATGCTAATTTCTAACTATGCCTACAGAGATAGGACATGTGAAGAAAGAAGAAAAAATGCACAGAAAGAAACAAAAGAAGTGCAGAAAGAAGCAACAGAAGTCCTCAAATACGAAGATAAGTGCAGGAAGAAGGATAACGTGCAGAAAGCACAAAAAGAAGAGCAGAAAGAAGCCTTGTTGCAAAATCATCCTGTACCCTCAACTTTTTCAGACGGATACTGGTGGTAACTGAGTCTGACTAACCAGTCCTAGAGCCAGTGCTATGTTAAAAGACACTTAGAATACAGTGAAAACACCTACATACACTAGGGAACATTATGCGTTGGGGTCCCCCTGTGATTAGCCTTACCTCCTCTATAAGCCCCTAGTATATAATAGGGCATGGGGATTAAAACTACCTCTTAAAACAGGCCACAGGGCGTTTTTGCACACGTTAACTCAGGCCCCGTCCCCTCCTTTCACCATTGTGTAAACACGCCCTGTGTCCGTTTTTAGTTGGGAGATTAAGTTCATTTGAGTCCTGAGGGTCCCTAGGGTCCAACTAGCCCACTAGGTACCTCCAGTAAGTGCCACAGAGCTGCGTTGCAGAGAGGTGTAAAAAGTGGCACGGCCTGGACCACCTCTCTGCAATGCAGCTCAGTGGCGCTTACTGGAAGCACTTGGTGGGCTAGTTAGCCCCCAGGGGCCCTCAGTATTGAAGGGAAATTATATCCCCAATTTAAAACGTGCCATGGTGCGTGTTTGCACACGTCACCTCAGGCCCCGTCCCCTCCCTTCACCACTGTGTAAACGCGCCCTGTGGCTGTTCTAAGTTGAGAGATTAAGTCCCCTTGAATCCTAAGGGTCCCTAGGGTCACACTAGACCACTAGGTACCTCCAGTAAGCGCCACAGAGCTGCGTTGCAGAGAGGTGTAAAAAGGGGCTTGGCCTCAGAACACCTGTCTGCAGCGCAGCTCTCTGGCGCATACTGGAGATGCCTGTTGGGGGCGCGTTTGCAGAGTGCTGCATGGAGGGGGCATGGCCTCCGGCACGATGCCAGTCTTTTATTTATTTTATTTTTTTAAGAAGGGGGGCTGTGTGGTTCCCCTTCTTATTCTAATTTATTGGCCCTGATGACCCCATCCCCCAGGGCCTGTCTCCTAATTATATTTTTTTGACCCCAATCCCCAGGGCCGGCCACTGTTTTTTATTATTTTTAAAAAATATATATTTATAGACACACCTAGGACATGCTGGACAAACCGTACGTACCTATCACCATGACGATTTGCGTGATATTCATTAAAAGGCGACTATGCATGCAATTAATCCACGTGGAATGTATTTACACCACTAGTGAAGCTCTGACATGTCTGATGCTCTACCGTGCCTAATCCCGGTAGACACCCTTGTCGTTTATTTATACAAACATGGGTAGCTATTGACGGGCACATTTAATACACATGCACACCAAGCTATTCAAAGGGGATTCGACAAAAATTCGACCAAAACTATGCAAGAAACCCCCCTCACAGTTAATAAAACACACATCCACTGCCGGATGTGTAATACTTTTTATTTTACTCTCTGGAAAGGGGACGAACATCACTTGCGAGTCACAGCGCGCTCCTGACAGAGCCCAATGCTGTGTTACACCCACCATTGCCTGCCGAGTGCCACACACCTCTGTATTGTATTCCACTAGCTAGTGCATATGCTATGACACTCTCTAGCCCATGTGCACTGTAACACCACCCCGTGAAAATGTCATGCCACACTTGTCTTCGCACGGGTTATATTGCCCCATCTAACGTGCCTTCCTCGATGCCTATGTTATAACGCACAGTGCTATGCCATACATATTACAATTTGGGATCCATATCTTTGTCACAGTGCATATGCAACGTTACACTCCCCAGCACATATTTTATATTACAACTTTAGAGACTAGTTAGGTTACACAACACTGCCCTGTGCATATTACACTCCAAGGCGCATATCGCATAGCACACGCTAGTGCCTGTGCTATCTCGCGCTCTCCAATGAATCTGTCATTGCGCACAATGTATTGCATATTATATTTCACGCCTGGTTCATCTTATATCACACTTTTTGGTGCATAGTTTATACCATACACTATATCTAGTTTTCATTTTCAATCGTGCTCTCAGGACTATGTTCTATATAACACTGTGTTCACCTACCCTTTTCACGGGCATTACATTTTGCGATAGGGGGTGGAGGGTCAGGGGGTGTTTTTGCCAAGTGAGCCCGGAGTCACAGTCACTAACGTCTTCTTCTTCCTGAATAAAAGTGAGATTATGCTGCATACTTGTTCATATTTTAAGTAGTTTGCACAGACAAAATGTTTTAAAAACAATAAAGTTTCTAATACCCGCCTTCTCTGAACAGTTAGCTTGCTGCCCCATCCCCCTCCTCCCTATCCTCTGTTGTGTGAATCCATGGACTAGCCTCCTCCCTCCTGCCATGCATGGTCTGATGTGCTGCCACTGCCCTCAATTTAGTATGATGTACCAGTCCACTCCTCCTGCCCTCCATTGCCCAATTCTATGCCCCATCATTGACCTCCTGCTTAAACTCTGTGCTTAGCTTGCTGCCCCTATTCTCCTTCCCCCTGCCCTCCGATGTCTTTGTGCATGCCCCTGCTCCATCCTTTTTGCCCACCATGTCCCATGGACCTGCCACTCCTATCTACTCTGAGTGTTCTGTTGAGCTGCCACTCCCCTTCCACCTGCCTAGCATTGTCAGATGACTGTAACCTGTCCCTGCCACCTCCACCCTGCCTGTCCACATGCCATGCCTCTATCCTCTTCTTCCTGTCCTACATGGTCCATTGTACTGCCACACCCTTCTGCCCTCCCTAGTCTGTTGTGCTGCAACTGCTCCTCCTGCCTGCCCCGTGTGGTCTGTTGTGAGGCCCCTTCCCCTGAACTTTCTTGTCTGTGCACAGGTCCTGACCCTCCCTTCTATCCTCCATCGTCCTTTGTGCATGCCCCTGCACCCTCCTTCTTGCCCATCATAGCCATTGTGCTGCCACTAACCCTCCCACTTGCCATGCATGGTATTCTGTGCTGCCATGGCCCCTCCCACCTTCCCTGTGTGGTCAGTTAGCTGCCCCTGACCCCCTCCCACCTTCCCTCCATGGTCTGTGTGTATGCCATCACAGTCTCACTGTTGCTCTTCATGTTGTGTCTTGCTTCTAGTGCCCATCCTGCCTGACCTCCATGGCCATCTTGCTGCTCCTGCCCTGCCCCCTTGCCCCCAGCCCTCTGTTTACATGTGCAGACCCCTACTCCCTCCCTCCTGGCTTGTCTGTTCCATTGTAATGCCCCTGATCCGTCCCTCCTGCCCTTTATGGTCTGTTATGCTGCAGCCTTCTCTCCTGTCTGTCCATTATGGTCAGCTAGCTACCATTGCCTCTTGCCCCTCTGTTCTCTGTTGTCCATGTGCATGGTCCTGTCCCCTCCCTCTTGCTTTCTATGGATTGTTGTGCTGCACTCCCGTCCTGCATGCCCTGTGTGGTGTATTGTGCTGCTGCAAACCCTGATGCCTGCCCTGCAGGGTCAGTTTGGTGCACCTCTCCATGTCTCTCCTGTCCTCTGTTATCCAAGTCCATGTCCCTATCCCATTTCCTTCCATGATCCAATGTACCATACTTGCGAACATTTTGAACTTGGTAAGAGGGAGATTTTGAAAAAAAACTGGGGTATTGATTTTCCCCTTTGAGTTACATTGAAAAAGAGGATATTGTAGACAGGAGACAGATCAAATAAAGCCCATTTGAGCTTAAAAACATTGGACGTTTCCTGGCTGAATCGGGTCTGTTGGCATGTATGGTTGTACTACCATTGCCTCTTCCTTCTGCCCACAATGGTCTATTACATTGCCACAGCCTTGAAGGAGGGTAGATTTTGTATCACAGGGGGCCCCTGGCCCGTTCTGTCCACACCTGAAGTATGAGACCCTTGTCCTTGCCCTGCCAGCCGCATTTGTAGGCCGTATTAAATTGACCAGCGGGTCCTGTGTTGCTATATAATTATCCTGAGACATCCTTACCACTCAGCCAGCATAAAACCCCAGTGTAGGCCCTTCTGTTCAATATGTAGGCCTCTTTGTTAAATTGACCATAGCTCTGCAATTTTAGTGTATAGCAGTCTGAAGGCAGGTCTGCGAGGCCTTCTGCTCCAAACTAGTAGCCCCCACCCTACCCGAGTGCTCCGTGCTCGGTATCAAAGTTCAACATCCCCCTGAAGCTGTCGACATACAGTAGGCTGCATCCTGGACTGGTTCTTGCTTCCTGGGCAGGTTTCCCGCTTTTAAGGAAGTGGCAACCGCAGAGCGTCAAGTTAGGAGAACTGAGGAGATTTTATACATGAATATATTGAATTCCTGTACAATACCCATTATTTTCTGCTTGCTCTATGGAACTTACGATAAGCGATTGGCCTGAGAGACTGACCTTTTCACCCAGTCCATTGTCAGCATTAAGTGGGTAAATGACGAAATGTCTGGTAAAATCTGCAGACGAAGCTTTTGGGTAGCATACGTAGGTAGATGTAGCGTGCAAAGGAGCCCACAAAATGATATAAAAAGGGAGCACCCACAGATATCGACGGACAACCTCGCCGTCTGTATGTAGGTTAACAGGCTGTGCAGGTTTTCCCCAAGAACTGGGAGCTCTTGTCTTCCTTTGCTTAAAATGTCTTGCTTGGCTTTGCTTGAAGTATCTTATTCTATTTTACCTATATGAAATGTCATGTTATGTTTAACCATTGTTCTCTTTACTTTTGCATTTAAAAGATGTTGTATTGTAATTGCAGGAATGCTTGCTCTAAGAGTAAATGTGAGTGTCCCTAGGTAACATTTTCCTTGGTGTAACTTGTTTCTCATGATGCATTTATAGATGTGTTTTCTCTCTCTCTCTGTCAGTCCATTAATTGAGATACAGAGAATATCATGACAGCTGTATGATTATCTGGATTCTGTATTTTGTACTTTAGGTCTCTATTCTGCGGTTTCTTTGAAGTTGCATCTTCTCATTAAACTGCCATTGTATTCTGCCTCCAATTCCATGTCTCATATGTCTGTTTTCTTCATTTTTGGAGCAAGCGTTCCTAGGCACCCCGGCTCAAATTAAGGTGCCCCTTTTGTCCCTGACTCACTCTCCTGCTCAGTTCTGTGGTGGCTCCCGGGGCTCTGGGGACCGCCCCTAGCTTCCTTGACCCGTAATAGATCTTCCCTCCAACAGCCTCTCTTGCAAGTCCTGTATTGTTGGTTTGTTGCCCCTGCCCCCCTTTCCACTGCCCTCCATAGTCTGTTGTGCTTCCACGGCCCTTCCTGCCTGCTCAGTGTGGTTAAATTGTTGCCTTTGCACCCTCCTACCTGCCTTCAATTTTCAGAGTCCGTGCCCCTGGCCTCTGCCTCTCAACAGTATCCTAATGAACAACTAGATTGCTAACATTCTATATTTATTACAAAAGTGTGGAGCGCCTGACATCATCTTGATGTAATCAAAACTGTAATACCTAGAGCATTCCTTTAGAAATTACATATATGAGAGGGTCTTATTGGCATCAAAATTATGGTTAGTGCTCTAAAAGACTAAAATAAGGACATATTTTCTGAGTTTTCAAATAGCGACAAAGCACTTTTAAATTATTTGTTATCTTTATGTTTTTTTATCTAGTTGACAACTTGATTAAATGTTGCACTTAGGGGAGAGGATGTGGTGTTACTTCCAGAACTGCAGACTTTGCAACTGGGGAACCAGGTTGAAGTTTCTGCTTCAGCTCGACATTCTGTGATTCTGGTCAAATCACTTAGTCTCCCCATGTCTACAACCAAAATGAATTTGTTCTTGTGTGATGTAACCAATGCTCATGTAAAGCACTCCAATACCTGACAAGTCTGCACTATATAACACTGCAAAAACACAAAATAATAAGTGTTTTGCACACTTCTGTCATTGGGCTATATTTGGGCTATATCTGGGTGATTTTGGGCTACATTTGGGCTCTTTTGTCTCCGGTGGCCATCTTGGGAGATTTATTTGTTATGAAGTTTCCTAATTTCCTCATGTACTGCAGTCTCCTCAGTCGGAAATGCTTTCAGTTGGTTACTTTGATTCCATCATGAAGGTATTCAGATATGTCACACATTTGCCATGAATTCTGAATGTTAGCACTCTAGTTGCTCATTAGATCACTGTAGTAAAACTACTGCTCACCATGGAAGTCTGCTCCTGGTATTAAAAGTGCATGTTTCAGTCTGCATGTCAGAATTTTTTAATGAAATAGAAGAGGATTTGAGAAGTCACTCAAAATGTGCCCTCATTTTCTTTCTTCAGCATTAATCATAATTTCTATGGCAAAATGAACCCCCTCATTGTGTTCCTTTTTAAATTAAATGTTTTAAGTGTTACCAGTTTATTCCAATCAAGATGGCTTCAGGTGTGCCATACTTTTGTCATAATGAAGACAGTAAGTGCTCTAGTTGTTTTTAAGAACATTCTTGGACATTCTGTCATTGGGCTATACTTGGGCTACATCTGGGTGATATTTGGGCTACATTTGGGCTCTTTTGTCTCTGGTGGCCATCTTGGGAGACTTATTTGTTATGAAGTTTCCTAATTTCCTCATTTACTGCAGTCTCCTCAGTAGGAAATACTTTCAGTTTTTTACTTTGATTCCATCAAGAAGGCATTCAAATGTGTCACACATTTGCCATAAAATCAGAATGTTAGCACTCTTTTTGCTCATTAGATCACTGTAGTAAAGCTACTGCTCACCAGGGAAAACTGCTGCTGGTATTGAAAGTGCATGTTTCAGTCTGCATGCCAGGATTTGAGAAGTCACTCAAAATGTGCCCTAATTTTTCTTTATGCAGCACTAATCATACTTTTTATGGAAAAATGAACCACCTCATTTTGTTCCTTTTTAAATTAAATGTTTTAAGAGTTACCACTTTAATCCAAGCAAGATGGCTTCAGGTGTGCCATACATTTATCATAAGTAGGACGGTTAGCGCTCTAGTAGTTCTTTGGAACACTCTGGAAAGCTGCAGTAGAACACAAAGGAATCAACTGACAGTCTCTGCCCTTGTTGGATGTACATGTTTTACTGAGAATGTCAGACTTCATTCTCACATGACTGAGAAAGATAATGTGAATTTACAGAAAATAAGCTCTCAGTTTAGCTTATAGATCACCTTCCAAACCTCTGTGGTAAAAGCATGAGAAAATATTTTTCTCTCAATCATGATATCCCAGCAGAAGGCTTTTTCACATGGTGAAATCACCTTAGAACATACCACAATTCCTAAAATGAGTATGGTACCATCAACAAATGATTTATAATGTAACTAAAGTCTTAAAATCTTCTATTAACTGCAATGCTTTTTAATGAGGTGCTATCATGTATATTGGTCCCAAGATGGCTGCCAACACTTCTTGGATGAAGTGCTGACAGCCAATCAGATCTCAGGATGAGATGTGTGGTTAGGCTCCGCCCACATATATATATTGATTTAAATGCTATTTTCTCAGGAACTACTGAACAGATTTACACCAGACCTACAAAAGGCACTTCCTTGACCTGAGGACTACCTCTCTGCCAAATTTCAAGTAACTCTGTTCAGCCGTTCGGGCTGTAGCTGTGTCTAAAGGTCCTATGGAAAAATGCATGGGAAAAACGCGTTTTGGGACCCCCCTTTTTTCTCAGCCCCCGCTTGACGAATCCCCCCGAGACTTTCAGGGTAGGAGCGGAGCATAGCGCCCCACCTATTTTGAAAATTTCGCGAGGATTCATCGACCGGCGCCAAAGTTATTCCAAATAGAATGTTGCGGATTTCCTATGGAAACAGGGTCCTAACTATAACTATCTACTGGCGACCGCCAGTAGATAATATATATATATATATATATATATATATATATATATATATATATATATATATATATATTGATAGGTACTTAGATACGTAACTAGAAAGAGGGGGTTTGGGGCATCAATCGTTTTATCCTGTGGATCTGTTCAATTGTCCTTTACCTTTTGATTCCATTTACCACAGCCTACCGCATGGGGCGCTGATTCATCCCACTTAAGCCATTGACTCCCTTGGATGTGAGTGGTGCCATTGCTTTCCTGCACATGCGGACTTTCACCTAAAAAGTAGTCCCCTTCATTGCCAGGCCTGTAGGCCAATCTATGCTTTCATTTCATGTTTCTTTTCTATTCATATTGGGACGGGTCATTTTTTACTTGTTTTATTTAGATTTTTTGTAAACCTATACACAGCACCTTTGCACAGCGGTATATTTACTTTTAATGACTTTGACACTTTTAATGTCTCATGGCTATGCTCAGAAGTGAGGGGAGAATAAAACTGGAGCTAATCTTCAGGGGGTGTGTGCAAGGGGATCCGCAGTGCCCTTTGATGGTCTCAGGAAGAGCTTCCTACCCACACAGGATGCAACAGCTTGCAAGCTGACTTTTCAAACCTTTCTCTATTACATATTGTGAAGTCCACTCTTGGATGCATGAGAGAGTGGCCTAACAATGGCCCGCTCGGCCCCCCTGGGGTCCCCGAGCTCTAGGGGGCTCCCTCCCGCACTGTGCACAAGTGGTGCCGAGAGCTCCTGACTGGGTCCAGAGCGTGGGAGTCCCTTCAATGCTGAGTGATGGGGCCCCTGGAGCACGGGGGCCCCCCACAATGCGGGGGCTGCGGGGGCCTGTGTTACGCCGCTGTATGTACTTTGCAGGTGGGCCCCCTCAAGTTTTGATATGCTACTGGCAATCATATGCGTGGAACACAGCTACTGTGCACTGATGTCCCCAGTGTATTCTCCTCAAGCAGACCACATTTTCACTCTGAAACTGGACTACAGCAGGGTATGTGTTCAACAGCAGGAAGACCATGGCGGTTAGCATCACCCTGTCCACGCAACTGGAAGTGATGGGACATGGCAGTAGATATAGAGCGTTATCTTATCATTTTACAGGATCGAATTTCAGCAGGAGTATCACATGCTCCAGCCCCTCTGAATTAGGCCTGGGGGAAATTTTTATTACACCAAAGTAATCAAAGTAATTTCGCATTACTCTTGTGATGCAAATTGACAAAATTACACAATAATGCCCATTCACATAATTTTATGTAATTTGGGCCAAACGGGGCGAGCGCTGCGGCTGCTGTTCCTGTTCTGTTGTAGGGTTACGCTCCTCGTGTAATTCAGCGTAATCTCGCATGATATCGCTGAAATTTTGTGTAATTACCTACATAAAATTACACGGGTTACGCCCACACCTACTCTGAACCACGAGTTTGCCCCCATATTCGTTTTGTAATGATCTGTGACTCAACGAATGCTTCAAGGCAGCAGCGGCAATGAGATCTGGACCAGCCTCACACACCCAGCAAATACAATCAAGAACCGAAATTAGTAAAACGCCACACACTTCATAATGAACATTGTCCACACCTCATCTCAAAGTTTTGTTTCACTTCTGGTGCTCAGTTTAGCCGTGCTTACCTTTGGGTGGTGTCTTAAGTTCCCAGGGTATAATAACCTGTGTCTGGTCCCCAGCACTTCCTTTGGGCCAGTGGTTGATGGTAGGTGCCCAGACTTGTTTTTCATCATCAGACTTTGACCCAGGCCAAGAAAGAGAAAGACAGAAAAGGGAGAGTGAAAGAGAAAGTTTGGGAAACAGTGACAGAGAAGGAAGGAGTGGTGGAAAAGAACCTGTAGTCAGGACATGGAAGGTGGCGGGGAAAAAGACATTATGTGGAGTCAAACTAGGTATCCATGCTTTTCAGCAACCCCGATACCTGTTCAGAGTCGGGAGCAAGCTCCTTCGAAAGAAGCTACACTCTTTGGACTTATTTTATGTTATTTATTTGTTTATTTATGTAAATGCATTAAGCACTTTTTCACCTCCAAGTATCACGAGGAATGTAGTACGTCTCACTTACTTTCTCCTGAGTAATCCACCCTTTAAACAAAACTGGGTATTTTTGTCTTTTATTTATTATAAAGTCTTGGTCTTGAACCTTTTATAGAAAAAGTTTATCTAAGTCTTAATTTTTAAAACCCCAGTTATTATTTCTGTGTGTAATTATTACTGTCGGTCTTAGTTTGCTTGGGCCACTTTCTTGGGTTTGCAAGGATGGATGTTTTAAGGCAAGTGTTGCTTTCAAAGATCTCACCTGCTTGCTTGATATACTCTGCTGAGAATCCATAGCATGTGCAGAGCACTTATAACTATTATTCAAAACAGCTGTTTCTAGGACCCTAGCACGAGGACCCCATGCTTTAGGCACTATGGGATTTGTAGTGCCAGAACTACTTCTCCAAAAACAACAGTTGATGGACAGAATGCAGAACAATGTCATACATTCACCCCAGTACAGAGATCTGGGCCTAAATCCATCGTTTTTTTGCTCACCATGCCGTTCCAGTTTGAACCCAGCCATATGCAAATCAGTCTTGACCCTGTGCCTCATGGGAACAGTCCAGCCCGAACTGCCAAGCCAGGTTCTCCCTGGACAGGAAACAAGCATCCTAGGACCGGTTTCGGGGTTTCACCCCTCTTCAGCCAGGATAGCTTGATTCCAGTGGCATAGAGAGCACGGGACCCACGTCTGGGCATACCCTTCCCACTCGGGGTGACAAATGCAAAAACAACAGTTGATGGACAGAATGCAGAACAATGTCATACATTCACCCCAGTACAGAGATCTGGGCCTAAATCCATCGTTTTTTTGCTCACCATGCCGTTCCAGTTTGAACCCAGCCATATGCAAATCAGTCTTGACCCTGTGCCTCATGGGAACAGTCCAGCCCGAACTGCCAAGCCAGGTTCTCCCTGGACAGGAAACAAGCATCCTAGGACCGGTTTCGGGGTTTCACCCCTCTTCAGCCAGGATAGCTTGATTCCAGTGGCATAGAGAGCACGGGACCCACGTCTGGGCATACCCTTCCCACTCGGGGTGACAAATGCAAAAACAACAGTTGATGGACAGAATGCAGAACAATGTCATACATTCACCCCAGTACAGAGATCTGGGCCTAAATCCATCGTTTTTTTGCTCACCATGCCGTTCCAGTTTGAACCCAGCCATATGCAAATCAGTCTTGACCCTGTGCCTCATGGGAGCAGTCCAGCCCGAACTGCCAAGCAAGGTTCTCCCTGGACAGGAAACAAGCATCCTAGGACCGGTTTCGGGGTTTCACCCCTCTTCAGCCAGGATAGCTTGATTCCAGTGGCATAGAGAGCACGGGACCCACGTCTGGGCATACCCTTCCCACTCGGGGTGACAAATGCAAAAACAACAGTTGATGGACAGAATGCAGAACAATGTCATACATTCACCCCAGTACAGAGATCTGGGCCTAAATCCATCGTTTTTTTGCTCACCATGCCGTTCCAGTTTGAACCCAGCCATATGCAAATCAGTCTTGACCCTGTGCCTCATGGGAACAGTCCAGCCCGAACTGCCAAGCCAGGTTCTCCCTGGACAGGAAACAAGAATCCTAGGACCGGTTTCGGGGTTTCACCCCTCTTCAGCCAGGATAGCTTGATTCCAGTGGCATAGAGAGCACGGGACCCACGTCTGGGCATACCCTTCCCACTCGGGGTGACAAATGCAAAAACAACAGTTGATGGACAGAATGCAGAACAATGTCATACATTCACCCCAGTACAGAGATCTGGGCCTAAATCCATCGTTTTTTTGCTCACCATGCCGTTCCAGTTTGAACCCAGCCATATGCAAATCAGTCTTGACCCTGTGCCTCATGGGAACAGTCCAGCCCGAACTGCCAAGCCAGGTTCTCCCTGGACAGGAAACAAGCATCCTAGGACCGGTTTCGGGGTTTCACCCCTCTTCAGCCAGGATAGCTTGATTCCAGTGGCATAGAGAGCACGGGACCCACGTCTGGGCATACCCTTCCCACTCGGGGTGACAAATGCAAAAACAACAGTTGATGGACAGAATGCAGAACAATGTCATACATTCACCCCAGTACAGAGATCTGGGCCTAAATCCATCGTTTTTTTGCTCACCATGCCGTTCCAGTTTGAACCCAGCCATATGCAAATCAGTCTTGACCCTGTGCCTCATGGGAACAGTCCAGCCCGAACTGCCAAGCCAGGTTCTCCCTGGACAGGAAACAAGCATCCTAGGACCGGTTTCGGGGTTTCACCCCTCTTCAGCCAGGATAGCTTGATTCCAGTGGCATAGAGAGCACGGGACCCACGTCTGGGCATACCCTTCCCACTCGGGGTGACAAATGCAAAAACAACAGTTGATGGACAGAATGCAGAACAATGTCATACATTCACCCCAGTACAGAGATCTGGGCCTAAATCCATCGTTTTTTTGCTCACCATGCCGTTCCAGTTTGAACCCAGCCATATGCAAATCAGTCTTGACCCTGTGCCTCATGGGAACAGTCCAGCCCGAACTGCCAAGCCAGGTTCTCCCTGGACAGGAAACAAGCATCCTAGGACCGGTTTCGGGGTTTCACCCCTCTTCAGCCAGGATAGCTTGATTCCAGTGGCATAGAAAGCACGGGACCCACGTCTGGGCATACCCTTCCCACTCGGGGTGACAAATGCAAAAACAACAGTTGATGGACAGAATGCAGAACAATGTCATACATTCACCCCAGTACAGAGATCTGGGCCTAAATCCATCGTTTTTTTGCTCACCGTGCCGTTCCAGTTTGAACCCAGCCATATGCAAATCAGTCTTGACCCTGTGCCTCATGGGAACAGTCCAGCCCGAACTGCCAAGCCAGGTTCTCCCTGGACAGGAAACAAGCATCCTAGGACCGGTTTCGGGGTTTCACCCCTCTTCAGCCAGGATAGCTTGATTCCAGTGGCATAGAGAGCACGGGACCCACGTCTGGGCATACCCTTCCCACTCGGGGTGACAAATGCAAAAACAACAGTTGATGGACAGAATGCAGAACAATGTCATACATTCACCCCAGTACAGAGATCTGGGCCTAAATCCATCGTTTTTTTGCTCATCATGCCGTTCCAGTTTGAACCCAGCCATATGCAAATCAGTCTTGACCCTGTGCCTCATGGGAACAGTCCAGCCCGAACTGCCAAGCCAGGTTCTCCCTGGACAGGAAACAAGCATCCTAGGACCGGTTTCGGGGTTTCACCCCTCTTCAGCCAGGATAGCTTGATTCCAGTGGCATAGAGAGCACGGGACCCACGTCTGGGCATACCCTTCCCACTCGGGGTGACAAATGCAAAAACAACAGTTGATGGACAGAATGCAGAACAATGTCATACATTCACCCCAGTACAGAGATCTGGGCCTAAATCCATCGTTTTTTTGCTCACCATGCCGTTCCAGTTTGAACCCAGCCATATGCAAATCAGTCTTGACCCTGTGCCTCATGGGAACAGTCCAGCCCGAACTGCCAAGGCAGGTCCTCCCTGGACTGGAAACAAGCATCCTAGGGCCGGTTTCGCCTGGGTATGCCCAGACATGGGTCCCTTGCTCACTGTGCCACTGGATTCAAGCTAGCTTGGCTACAGAAGGGTGACAAACCCTGAAACCGGTCCCAAGATGCTTTTTTCCAGTCCAGGGAGGACCTGGCCTGGCAGTTCGGTCTGGACTGTTCCCATGGGGCACAGGGTCAAGACTGATTTGCATATGGCTGGGTCCAAACTGGGGTGGCGTAGTGGGCAAAAAAATGATGGATTTAACACAGATCTTTTGACTGGGGGAGAATGTTTGCATTGTCAGCATTCCGTCCATCATTTGTTTGTTGTAACTCTTTTCGCCCTAAGTGGGATGGGTATTCCCAGACGTGGGACCCGTGCTCACTACGCCACTGGAGTCAAGCTATCCTGGCTGATGACGGCTGATAGCCAGAAACCGGTCCTAGGATGCTTGATTCCGGTCCAGGGAAGACATGGCTTGGCAGTTCGGGCTGGACTGTTCCCATGAGGCACAGGGTCAAGACTGATTTGCATATGGCCATGTCTAAACTGGGGTGGTGTAGTGGGCAAAAGAACGATGGATTTAACCCAGATCTCTTGACTGGGGGAGAATGTCTGCATTGTCAGCATTCCGTCCATCATTTGTTTGTTGTAAGAACTACTTCTCCGGCTTACAAGGTTATGATTTCTTAAGGAACAACCAAGTTCCAGTCTTTTCATATTCGATTTATGTTTTCTGACCACACTTGGGGTCCAACAGCCGCAGCCCGTGCAGGTAAGAGCGGTGGGCCCGGGTGGGATGGCTGGGGGGGGGTGGGGGGGGGGGGTGATTTCGGGATTTAATTTTCCCTTGTTGTCGTATGTTGTAATCCCGCTCACCGCTCTTACCTGCACGGGCCACGGTTGGGTCCGAGTGTCTTCTCAGGGTGTCAAGCACCTTGTTCTTGCGTGGATGGTAGCTTGATGGGCTCAGATGTCTTTAAGATGTAAAAATGACTGTTTCGGGGACCCATAGCTATGGTTGGTGTGACAGCGCAGACAAAAAGGCTCTGCATGAATAACGCCCTGTGATGTGGTGGTTAAGTCTGCGAAACCCTTGATGGTGTGGAGCGAGGTAATGTCCGAGTTCATCACCGGTAGCCAGGTGAGGCTTGTGGTGTCTGATCGACCCATGCCAAACTCAAAAACATGTTGGCTTACACACAACAGATATTTATTCTCATAAACGCCTTGTTCGCCTTGGCGCTTCATGCTTGGCTTGGGAGGCCTATGTCACGAGTGACTTGACTCCTTTAACTGCGCTACCACAAGCCCAGAGGTCCCTGTTAACCGTGCTCGATTTAAGTTTGCGGCTGAAAGAGGTCAGTGGGGGTTGTAAATTATGCTTTAATAGGTTTCCCTTGATTTCTTTCCTCAGAGCGAGCTCAGACCTTGCAAGCTTGTAATTCTGGGAATCACTACAAGCCGACTCCATGTAGCAACACACCCTAAGAGCAGGGGAACTGTCTCGTCTGATCGGCCTTTGTGTTGCATCCACTGAGCAATCCTAATAAACACGTGCTTCAATCCTAATAAACACGTGCTTTTCAAGCGCAGTTTGACTTGAATTTGAGAAGCTGTTTGCATCTTTGTACCAAACCATTTACAATTCTCAAGCACCTTTGTAGAGGACTCATGGTCAGGACGGCCATTTACCTATCTACACCTTTCCTCTGTGTCCACTGTATTGCCTAGACCTTTCTGATTGATAACTTGCATTACCATCAGTTATTGGTATATTATCTCCTATTATATTTTACACACACTTTCCTGTCGCTCCTCTGCTTACTTTCATTGTAGCGATATCATTTGTTAGCTATTCATTGTAAGCCCTGGGCCCCCAACCCCTACGGTGTGGTTTGTGTCCATCGCTGCTGGTGCACGCTCATTGTTTCTGATCTAGAAACATCTGTGTTCTGCACTCCACTCTGATCCATTCTGCAGTCATTTATCAGATGAAGATTACAGCATGCAAGAATTGCATCAGCTAAAATAGCATGGGGGGCTATATGTGCCAGCAGTGGCAGCTGGCATCTACGGAGGTGGCGGGCGCTGGCCAATACATTAAAAAAAAAGAAACATTTACCTTGAGCGTCCTGTGCTACAGACCTTCTCTTTCAGGAGAGCGGGGCTGCGGGCACGAGCAAACTTCCTTGTCCAGTCCTGGCGCTGCTCACATGCAGCATGTGAGCAGCGCCCTGATTGGAGGAAGTGACCTCATTTTGCCCTCCACAGCGCACTAGAGTCCTGCACTTACTCTCAGCCCAGCTGTCCTAAGAGAGCTGGGCTGAGAGGTTTAAATTTCGTATATGTCCGGCCGGACGTCCAAAGATGGCCAGCCAAAGGGACATGCGCACTTTAAACAGTGCAAAGAGCCCTCTGCCCACCACTAAACCCAATCTGGAACAGCAGTTGGTGGCCAGATACGTTAGGCGTGTGGTCCATTCCAGTTAACACGGTTAAAAATCTTGCCGTTCTCCTGGACTGTGAGCGGTCTTTAGACTGTCGGGTTAAACGTACAGTCTCAACTTGTTTCTAGATGATCAGAATGTTAAGGAAAATATTTCTGTTCATGGCTCTTCAAGCAAACACGTCGGTCTGGCCTTGGTGTCCTCAAGGATGGATTATGGTAATCTGGAGACTAATAAATTAGCCATTGCGGAACTGCAACTTCTGCAGAATTCAATGGCAAGTCTTACACTGAACATCCCCAAGTGGCATTCAGTGTCGAAAGGTTTACGAGAACTGCACTGGCTTCCAGTGGAGAAACGCATCGGTTCAAGTGTCTCTGTACTGTACATAAAGCACTCTATGGTAAGCCCAGCTGATATTAAAGCCATGTTTCATTGGTATGTGCCTGTTAGCAATCTCTGTTCAGCACATCAAAACTGGGTAACCATTCCTAGAGTCCAGAAGAAGATATGGGGAGGCAGAGCTCTTTCTGTTGCAACGGCTGGGCTCTGGAACACTCTTCCGCATCATCTTTCCTCCATCAATATGAACATCCTGTTTAGGAAAGCCCTACAAACCTAGTTATTTACCCTAAAGATAGAGCTTACATCCTGAAACTCTTTACCGGTCCACTTACTGCACAGCAACTTTATAGCACCTAGATGCCCATGGGCCTTTGTGCGCTTTAGAAGTTTTAATCATTTTTATTGCATTTCGCTTAAGATTCTCTTTTGAAGCAGTCTAGTGCCTCCCTTTGGTGCTGATACTGGGTTTTCCCGCCATCTATGGTTTGTGGCCAATACATTGTCTTGAAGCAGTAGCCATATTGGGCTTTTACCAGCTAAAATAATTGCCTTGGTATTCAACTTTGCTTTAAAGTCTTATGCCTCTTACTTTCTGGTATGATAACTATATTTAAAGCCCATTGGAATGCAAATGGGAAATCTAGTTTGGAGAGACCCATCAGAGCTTGTCGTTTGCAGGTGGCATTGCCATGTTTGGCAGATTATTGTTGGTCATTGGCCTGACCGCCTAGCAATGTCACACTACTGATTCAGCAATGTATAAGGGCCCAGTGTGACCCAATATACCTGATCTTCGTTAACTGCAAACAATGTGTGAAACGTGAGAGCACCGGGTGAATGAAGACTTGTTGTGTTACCATGTCTTCTCCCCCTGCTGAATTCTCACGACATGGAGTGGGAATGGGAGGGGGGTTAAGGCAGTACATCCTCACAGTCGCAGGATATGGAGGTCAAAAGTGGTGCCATACTTGGCCTACCTCAGAGCGGTGGGAAGATCATGTTGGACTGAATTCTTTTACCAGCCCTTGCCCAACCCTCAGATGTGAGCCCTGCAAGCCTCTGAATTTGCGGGCAGACACCAATGTACTAGGAAAAAACTGTACAGCACAAGTATCTACAGATGTAGAGATGAGTCAGAGAGAGTGAAATAGGCTACAGTGCACAATGGTCTCATTTGTGTTTTCAAGGTTATTTCTCCTGGTGTCATTATTGTCCCCACACATGACCCATTTTCTTAAAGCCTTGTAATTCTTAAACCCTCATGTATCACTAGCTTTTCCATCACTTTAATACTGCAGTGGTTCAGGGGCGTGAGCATTACTTAACTTGTGAAAGAAAGAGTGCAGGTGACCGAAGTTCTGCTCAGAAGCCGGCAGCTGTCGCAATTAAATGACAGTCCGCTGCATACAATGCCTTGAAGTCAGGGCTCGAGTCGGGGTACCACGCGGGTGGACGGCGCCCCCCTACTTATTTTACCGGGAGCCCTATAACTGGAGCAAATGGAGCCACACATTTACTCTTTAGCCTCTCTGGGGCGAGATCGGAGCTCATTCAGAACGCAGCTCACGCGCTGGTTTCTCTGATGCAATCGCATCTAAGGGGTGAGCGAGGGGAGGCAATGAGTCTGATGGTGCAAGCCACCTTTCGTGACGTCACTTCCTGTCGTGACGTCAGCGTCCCCCCACTTCTCTTTTTAGGATTTGTGCCCTACTTGAAGTCTATAGTCCACTTCCAGACACTCCCTGTCTCTTTTCCTCGCTCTTGCACGTTCCTGCTTTCTCCCTTTGTGAAGATTTTGCTATCTTTCTCTTCCTCCATCTTTCCAATCTGTATGTTTTTCTTTTTCTTGCACTCCGAAAACATCTGATGCTGGAAAATGTGCTGGTACCTGTAGGAAGGTGGATATCTGACTATGGTTACCCCCAACTTTTTGCCTAGTGTCTAGCTGGTTTTTCGACTTAGTTGGCCTGAGATCCTGCCATTCAGGGTCTCAGGCTGTCTGCTCTCTCTTTAAAATGGACTCCATGTACCCTAGGTACATAACCAATTGGTAAGGATCACCTTATTGGACCCTGTACAGCACGGGTACTCATAGTACGGCCCGCGGGCCTCCAGCGGCCCGGCAAGCCTTCCCTGGCGGCCCGCGGACCTTGCAGACATAGTGCCTGTGCCCTGTGCTTGTCAGCGAACACCGCCGTTTACAGCAGCACGGAGCTGTGAGGCCGGGCGATTCTTTTAAAGGGCATTTACTTGTTAACGAGGCTTTGTTGTATTTCACCTCTTCTAAGCGCCCCTGCATCTCCCCTCTGATTGAGTGGAGATGCAGGGGCGCTAAGAAGAGATGAAATACAACAAAGTCTCATTAACAAGTGAATGGTCTTTAAAAGACCTGTGAAGTACTTGGGTGCGGCGGCCGTGTGCGTTCCCTGGAAGCAGTCTCAGCGCGGGGTGAGGTGACAGGGGACAGCAGGGTGAGGTGATGGAGGGCAGCAGGGAGTGAGAGCAGGGGGTGAGGTGACAGCGGGAGGAAGACAGAGTGCGACAGAGGGAGGAAGAGGGAGGGAGAGGAGGAAGACAGGGAGAGGAGGAAGACAGGGAGAGGAGGAAGACAGGGAAAGGGGGGAAGACAGAGAGAGGGAGAGAGAGAGAGAGGGAGACAGAGGGAGGGAGACAGAGGGAGAACGGAGGAGGGAGGGAGAACGGAGGAGGGAGGGAGACAGAGGGAGGGAAACAGAGGGAGGGAGACAGAGGGAGAGAGAGAGCAATAGAGAGAGGGAGGGAGACGGAGAGAGGGAGGGAGAGGGCGAGAGAGAGGGAGGGGGACAGAAAGAAAGGGAGACAAACAGTGAGTGAGACAGAGGGAGGGAGACGGAGAGGAAGGGAGGGAGAGAGGGAGACAGAGAGAGGGAGGGAGAGAGAGGCAGGGAGACAGAGGGAGGGAGGGAGGACAAAGGGAGGAAGGGAGACAGAGGGAGGGAGGGAGACAGAGGGAGGGAGACAGAGGGAGGGAGACAGAGACAGAGGGAGGGAGACGGAGACAGAGGGAGGGAGACGGAGACAGAGGGAGGGATAGGGAGGGAGGGAGACAGAGGGAGGGAGAGGGAGGGAGACGGAGAGAGAGAGGGAGGGGACAGAGCGAAAGGGAGACAAACAGTGAGTGAGACAGAGGGAGCGAGAGGTAGAGAGAGAGGGAGGGAGACGGAGTGAGAGGGAGACGAACAGTGAGTGAGACAAAGGGAGCGAGAGGGAGACACAGAATGAGTGAGACAGAGTGAGTGAGACAGAGGGAGGGAGACAGAGAAAGGGAGACAAACAGAGTGATGGAGGGAGAGAGAGATAGAGAGAGGGAGGGAGACGGAGCGGGAGAGAGGGAGAGTAATAGAGAGAGGGAGAGAGAGAGGGAGGGAAACAGAGAGAGATAGATAGATAGATAGATAGATAGATAGATAGATAGATAGATAGATAGATAGATAGATAGATAGATAGATAGATAGATAGATAGATAGATAGATAGATAGATAGATAGATAGATATGTGTGCATACCGGGTCTGGTGGCTCAATGGATGAAGGCGTCCGCTGCAGGGGCCTGTGTTCAACCTCATGGTCATAGTTTTTTTTTGCTCTAGCCCCGCCCCCTCCCCCACTGGCCCCGCCCCCACCGGTGCGGCCCTCAGCCAGAAACCACACTGTAAATTTGGCCCCCGAGAGAAAGTTTGTGAGTACCCATGCTGTACAGTGTACCCTAGGTACCCAGGGCATAGGTGTACCCTATGCCTCCCAGGGGCTGCAGCATGTATTATGCCACCCCTGGTCTGGCCTTCCAATCAGACACAACTGGCTGATCACTCAGCTGGGGCAAGGTCGTGTAATCACCCCTTGCTTAGATATAGTATGCCTATATCTACCCTTATATATAGACACATGTGTACCTATCAGTCACTCCTATGGCAGGCCTTAACAATCCTGGAGGCAGAGTGCTTGGTAACATGTGAGATGGTGCTCTAGCATGAGCTGAGCCTGTCTGCAGCTTTCGGAACCATGTCCTTATAGCTGTTCTATGATATAGCCTACCATATACTCTTAAAGTGCCTTATAATCTTAAACGGTTATGGTAACTATGGTTGGGCTGTATCAAAACATGTCGTGTAAGGTGTCTAACACTTTGGAATAATACCCCCATACCATTTCTGGACATGAGAATATTATTCCCCCCTTCTAGAGGGAAAGACATGTTAAAATCATACTTCAACTGTTAGCCTCTGACCAAAGCCTCAGCATCACAAAATGGATGCTGCTGCCACGACACAAGTCTGACCTCCTGCAGCTGGGAGTGATCCCAGCCAGGGAGGCCTGGACAATAGGTTTCCTGCTTGGGGAGGTGCTAGCACCTCCCCAGACAGCCTTTAGTGTATTGGGGCAGGGTGGGCTGAAAGGAATGAGACATGCCTGGGGCACACAAGGTGTTCCTTGCATAGTCCAGTTCAAACCGGCGCTGGGGCACTCCAGCCCCAGCTCTGGCGCGAAACTGGACAAAGGGAAGTGGGTGTAACCACCCCCTCCCAGGTCCCACCCATAAGGCGTGACCTAGCAGGTATCCCAGCCCCCCAGATTAGTATAAGAGTGGGAGTTGGGCCTCAAGACTTTAGATTATCCTGAACCTGCAAACTTGAACAGAAACTCTGGACCTTCGACATTCGACGAAAGAAGAAGACTGAAGAATCTCCCTTGTAGCCAAGGAGTGGCTACCCTGTGCAAACAGGCACCATCAAGAGACTACCCTTTGCTTTGCCCACGTTCTACGAGGAACCGACTGCAGAGCCTGACCAGAGCCTTGACTTCCAGACTTCTCCGACCCTGATCCACATCGACAGCAAAGCTGAGATCCGTGGAGGCGACGAGCGACGTGGGACCGGCTACCTGGAAAAAGTGGCTAGTAACTTAAAGCGCAGCTTCTGAGGTACCATCGAAGTTGTGCACCGGGGATTGAGAAGCCCCAACCCCAAGCACCATCTGCACCGAAGATCAGCCCCCCACACTCCACGAGTCCTGCGTGGGGCCCTTCAGCATTTTCCTGCTTGCCGCGTCTGTCCAGTTGCTTGCCCGCTGGCTAGTGACCTTTGTGACGACGCACCCTGAAATCTTCTGCACTGGTTTGGCTCCTCCAGACTGGCTCCCGCTTCTCTGCAAAGAAGAAGCACCCCAGACCTTCCTGGTCTGCACCAGAAGCAAGTCCTTCGTTCTTCGTGGGTTCCGCTTGCCAAGGCTTGGTGAGTCCTAGTCCAACTTCGACGCCGCCGACAGCAAGAGCCTTCGTGGGACAGCTCGCCTCCTGGTCCTGGTCGTCCTCGACGCTTCCTGGTCCTCCTGGCTGCAGCGACAAGCTTCACCTTCACCTGCAATCTTCACGACATCGCCTGGTTCCTTCCTGGTTCCACGTGGTCACTGGCTAGTGACCTTGACTCTGTCCCTTCTGCTTGCAGGTTTCCTCTCTTCTTGATCCCAGCCTTGGGATCCACCGGACACTCTTCACTGACTGCCTGTCAGCATCCTTCTTCAGGCATCCATAGGAGTCGACGACGAAAACGACGCATCTTCACCCCTATGCACCCGCAGCCTGTGGGCTAGGTAACTTGGGTACTCCGGTGCTCATCAGGATAGTGACTATCCTAGTGTCTAGTTTTCAAGTCTCAACTTCCTAGCTACTCCGGAAGTGTCCTAAATCTACCGTTTTCTAAACTGTACTATTGCTATTGACTTTTACGCATTACGCGTGAGTGTTTCCACTCTGCACACGAATCCCGTGGGCCTCCCACTTCCTAACTAACGCTAGTGTAGTGTAGCCCCAGCGATTCCCTAGGCCTAGGCCTATTCTATTTCCGTGACAGTGGTTCTTATACCACTTACTTAGTATATGGTTTGCGTGGCCCCTAGGGCCTAACTGTATTACTTACCTGTGTGACTTAATGTATGCTTAAATAAGACTGTGTTGTACTTACCTCTAATCTCATAAAGAGTGCTGAGGGTTTGCTTAGAATAAATACACTTTATTTTATATATATACCTGTTGTGGTGTCCTTTCATTTGGTATTCAAGGGATTATATATGGTATCACAGCTGGCTTCACATGCATTCAGAGTTTAGCCTAAGACTGCTCTTGTCCATGCTACCACTAGGATAGCTGGTCTATAAGGTTGACTTTACAACCAATCACCATAAGGGTATTTGGACTGATATAAGGTGTACACTAGAACTAGTGACATCATACATCAGGCCAACTTCTCACAGTACCCAAAACCAAGTGTCGGTACAACCACCAGCTCAAATTAAGCACTAGGGTTGAGTCACAGCCTTACTGTAGTCCAGGCCACTCTAATGGCAACACAGTGCTATACAGATCTCTGTAAACATAATACACAAAATGTCATGCTATATATTCAGTGGGAATCCACATTATTCTCTCACTGAGCAAAGTCATAGAGGTGTCCGAGTCTATAACAGCTTCCTGTCCTGTAAGCTCCAGTGGAGAAGCTCAGTGTCAGCCATTTTATTGCAGGTGTTGGTGTCCCGCTTGCCAGTTATGGCAGAGGACTTTTTTTATTTCTTGTAACAGTGGGAGGTCTCGTGTATATAGGTTGAACAGGTTGGCGTTTTGGGTGGCCCTGTATATCAGACTCATGTTGGTATGGATTTGGTAGATTGAGCCATTCTTCGAAAATCCTGCTTGGGCCTTGTTGTTCAGATGTGGTACCCTCAAGAGGCAGAGGTCTCATGTGTTCTCAGGGTGAGTAGCTGCCAAATCACATTACCTTAACGAAGGAGTACCTAAATTGAGGACAGTGGGCAAGGATGGGCCTGTTCTATCCCTTGGTGACTGTGCACCATTAGGATGCTGGTAAATCTCTGTAGCGGGTGTTCATAAAGTATTAGGGGCACTGGGTGGCAAGTTGACATTTTTTCTTTTGGAATTCAGAAGATGTGGCAGGCCTTGTAAGCTTTTAGTATCCTGGAGTCAAACAAAATGAGTCGTCTTGACCACCATCAGGCAGGAGGGTCTGTCCTTGGCAATGGCTGTGATGGGTTTTTCTGTGGGTGTTTTAGGGGCAAAATTGCCATCACGTTGGGTCTGATATAGAGTCTGTTGGTTCTGCGGGGCACTGCCACTGGCATCTACTTGGGACACAACTCTTAATTTTACTGGCTCTGGGAATGCCATAGCTTGTTTACTGCGCCCGCTTATAATGTTCCTTCTCATGGGACCACCGCCGCCTCTTAATTATTTCCGCAAAATGTCCATCCTCTTACATTGAAGGTTGCATTAAACTACAGTAAAATAAAAGATTTACTAGAACTATCAATCAAAAACCCACCCCAGCCTGGAAACGTTATTATAGGGCGCAGAAGCCTCTGTAGGGCACAAACACGAGGGGTCCTGGGCATTGTTGCACAAAGCTGGTTGATGTTTCTAGGTTATCCATGAAGCAGGAGATGCCTCCTGGTTAAACTGGAGGGGGTATGAACACATTTACATTTATCAAAACTACTCAACCACGCGAACTTACCATCCTCTCCACCCTACCAAACCATTTTTAGTTCTATTTTGTACTTTGAGATGTGGGTACAAAGAACATTTTCAACACTAAGTTTAATGGACTCCTTGCAGCCTGGTCAGCTACTGTCTCTCGGTTGAAGGGTGAAATGTAGACATACTATTGAAATCCTTATGTACCTCTGGGGCTAAGGGCCGAATCCCTTTGTGGGCATGGATGCCGTTCAGCAGCACGAGGGGGGTAGCAAATTATACGTCAAGCACGCTTTGGTAATTCATTACACCACATGACCTCTTGTCCCACTTTCATTCCCTCAGTAGCTCCCAGGACTAAGGAAGGGCACAGAAAACGCATAAACCTCCCTGGCTCCTGTTCATTCTCGCTTCCTCCTGCTGCCGCCTTCATAATTTGAAAGAACCAGGTGGCATCGAGACTACGAAAGGGCAAGCCCGAGGTACCAATTGCTGCCCAGTTTCTATCCCTGGTTACCACTAATTGACGCCTATGCCTGTGGGCACAAGCAGAGCATCCCTCGTTCTGTCCACAGAGAGCCTCCCTCCTCAAGAGCCTTTGCAATGTGCACGCGCTTTGCCTGGCTCAGACCACGCGGCTCGAAGGCGCATTTTCAGTCTTTGATGTTTCAAGCCTGAAGCTCAGCGGCGCTCTGGTCTCATCTTGCGCATTCACATGTTATGTAGACGGTGAGATGGATACAATCGACCTTTGTTAGAATCGCCTGCATGATTAGGGTGCATCGCAAGTCGGAATTACTGTCTGGAATGAATATTTGCCGGAATACAAAAATATGAATAAGGGCCGCCTATCAGAGTGGCAGTGCACTTAAACCACAACTATGCCAGCCATGCTCATGACTGTGCAGAACATGCTTCGAAAATGCTTTGAGTTGTTGTGACCGCCATTGCGCGTCACCAGGATGAGGACGGAACCAGCAGTGGGTTGGCTTTCCAGCCATTTTGATGCATACATGAGGCATTGATTCCAGGGCGTGGAAAGACTAGGTGCTTGCGGAATGTGCCACCTGGAGGGGACGCCAAATCCTCCTTACACACCACTTGAGTTGCATTATGCAAAGCGGTGCTTTGGTTAATGTGGCACAAATCCTTGCACCAACCCTGAACTAACTGCAGCTCCGCCTTACTCATTGAGCTCCACCTTACTAGTTTAGCTGCGGTGGGAATCAACAGATTGAATTGAGTGCCACCCTGCATGAAAATAAAGCCAAACCAGGAGAGGCCATACCCTACCTTGTGTGCAGTGGTGACTCTACCCCCCTGCTTTTCACCTTCTGTAAGAATCTGAAACCTTTCCTCTTCCTGGCCTGTGGCCTTCCCTCATTGCTGTCCTTTCACACGCTGCTTTTGATCCGTTTTATCTCATGCTCTATAAATAATTGTTACAATATAATAACACAATACAACCTTAAGTGCATCAAATGCAGTATTGCCCAGTGACCGTTCACTGACCTCTGCTATGATTGTGCGACCACCGCTTCCAATGAATTTTCTGTAAAACTCGGTTGATGCTGCGGTTGGTGTGGATTGGTTTCTGGCTTAAAATAGTTTGTTTGTTAAGAATTCCATAATTTGCTGTGCTTTGAGGTGGAGCTCATGCATCATCAGACTCCCCGTCTCACCCGAAGGCGTCCGATTCCTTCCGGGAATGGGTTTAGAATATCCTGGGAGCAAAACTGACTCTGCCTGTAAGTTGGCTGTCAGAAGTGCCAGCTCTTCAATGGTTTTGCTCTCAAACAATGTGGACAGTGTTGATGATGCAAACCTCACTGTCGGTATGTTCAGCGGAACATTTGTTACAGACAGTGGGCACTTCGTAAATTCTCAAATTGTTTCTGATCACCCTCAACAAAAGTTGACTGCATTTCCTTTCACCATCCCATTATTGTATGTTTCTGACCTAATAAAGTGAGTTTTTTTCAATAAGGTGTATACACAACCATTTAGGACAGGGGGATTAACTTCCCTCGAAGTGGTTATCATTTGTAATAGGGTTTTCATTTAGTCCCTCATCCATCACTTCTGCAGGCACTTAGTGTGGGAGTTTATATCTAATTGATAGGTTGGCACTAACGGCCTGTGTCTCCCCATGGGTGATTGTCATGTGACTTTAATCTCAACCATGTTTCCATGTTCATATCACTAATTAATTTGTGATGTGTTTTCCTGAAAGTGTTGTCGATCTCAGTTGATCTAGTCTGAATTCCATTAACCTACTGGGGATTCATTGGTGATCCAGTGTTCCTGATTCATTTTCCATTGAATCCCTGTGCCTTAAGATCTAACTCCTTGTGTTGGACTGTATCCATGAAAATCACCGATCAGTCAGTGATTTATAGAGTGAAACTACTCACCCGTAAGGGTCTCAAGGTGCAGGCGGGAGGTGGGTGTGTGGCTGGTGGGGTTGGGGGGGGGTCTCTTGTTCAGTCGAAGAGCCAGGTCTTAAGGACCTTCCTGAATTGAGGCAGAGATGGTGATTGCCTGAGATGCAGAGGAAGTGAGTTTCAGGTCCTTGCAGCGTGGTAGGAGAAGGCAGTGGTCCTACAGTTCTGTGGGATGGTGGCCAGGGACTGATGTGTGGTGGGGGTGTGGAAGGAGAGGTGGTGGTTGAGGTATGCAGGTCTGGTTGTGGCGAGGGATGTTCAAGATGAGTCTGGTGGATGCGTTTTTGATGTTTTACAGCTTCTTTTGAAGTTTTTTATCGTGGTGCGTGTGTGGAGTGCGTTGTTGAGTCTACTGCTGCTCCACGAATGGCTTGTCTTGCATTTAAGCAGCAATGTGGACAAATATATGCAAATGAGGCATATGCACTGTGCCGGTTGTTTCTTATTAGAATATTGCTCGCATGTTAGTGTCTTGGAGATCCTTGATGGTTCTCTCACTTATAATGTTAATTGCTGAGCTACCTGGTTGTGTATTTTCTTGTATTTTGGCATTGGTAGGCCTTCGGTGTCCCTTGTTAGGGGTGATGTGTATGCAGAAAATCCTCCTATGTTTTTCTGCCACCCCTTTCCCTACTCAAACCATCTTCGTTGGTTTGATATCTTTCAGTTTTAGCTCATAATGTATACAAGTAATGACACCACAGCATGGTTTAAATTCCTAGGAGATGTTATATTATTTGCTTTCCCTCAGGTTGTTTGCTATGTCCTTTGTGGTTGCGGATCTCATTTTTCCTTTTGTAGTGCTCTTTCTACACTGATTACCTTCTGACATACTGGTGTGGTGTGGAGTGGCTGCTGTGTTGCACCAGTTTGGTGATATTGGAGGCCTGCTTCAGTGCTGTTTGGGATGATAAAGTATGATGGTTTATGCTTTATATGATAAAATGAATTGGTACGTGTGTGGTAATATAGAGGGGGATGGTGTGTTGATGTGTTCTGATTTGGTATTGTGGACTTTATTCTGATCCCTTGTTAAATATGATGGACTGACGCTGTGTTGAGTGGTGTGATTGAGTTTTTTTTTTTTTTTTTTTTTTTTTTATGTTTGAAAGCTTTATTAAAAAATTGATGACAAGAAAGAGACATCAGCACAGATTGCAATACAAAAACCATTGAGAAGCTTAACACTGCTAATATCAGTATTAGAAACCACAAAGCATTTTAGGAGGATTTTAAACGTTGAGGGGGATAAAGGGAGGGGAGGAAGGGAGGGGGGGAGGGGGAGAGGGAAAGGGGGATATAAAGATAATAAAATAACCATACAATATCTAAAAAATACGACACATATCCAAATTGTAAAAGTCGTAAAAAGTCAGCGATGCACAATTACCATCATAAAACAAGTAAGAATATTAAACAAAACATATAGTGAAAAGGAAAGGAGAGAGTTCGAGACGTTCAAGGAGGTTTAAAATTTTCTGCATTGAGACATATAGGTTTCTTTAGGGCCAAGCAGTCCAAATATGTGGTGAGAGGCAACCAGAAAAAATCAACATTGCGAGCAGGTTTACAAGAGGAGGCAAAGGAAACGTCCAATCTATGAAAGTGGCATAATGAATTCCACCAACCTTGCAAGGAGAGGGAAGCTAAAGATTTCCAGTTGGAGGAAATATGTTGGAAGGCAAGCGCAAGCGTGAGGTCAAAGAGACCGTGTAGATGATCAGGGAGATTCAAGGAATCAGAGAGGCTACCCAAGAAGAGAAATGAGTGTGTAAAAGAGGAAGGGAGAGGGAAGATACGGGAGAGGCATGACCACACTTTCCCCCAAAAGGTAGAGACAACAGGGCAAAGAAAAAGCATGTGGAAAAGGTCAGCATCAGAAGAGGAACAAGTCCAACATTTAGAGTCAGAGGAGGGAGAAAAACGGGATAAAGAAAGAGGAGAAAGGTAAAGCCTGTGATACAAATAAAATAAGGATTGAGTAAGAGAAGCAGAGCGGGAGATTTTTAGAGATCTGGACCACAGCTTATCCCAAAGAGTAGTTGACCAATTACAAGAAAAATCAGTTTCCCAAGCGAGCTCCACTTTAGATTTGACACGATTGGGACTAGAAGATACAAGAGATTTATAGATGAGAGATGCTTTAGGGAGCGTAGCAAGAATATTAAGAAGAGGAGAAGGAGACGACGAGGATGATGATGAGGAGGGAAGAGAGTAGAAACAATCAAGAATAATTGCCATGAGGGTTGTGAATTTCCGCAAAAAGGAGCGAGGGCATCGAAATAAAAGTTGAAATTGGGGAAAAGAGCAAGGGGATACACCGTCAAAAAGTTGGTTGACCCATATTATGCCCTTTACCCTCCATGCTTTCCAGAAAATAGGTCTATTTCTTAAAAGGATAAGAGAATTATACCAAATAGTGGAGTTTAAGAAGGATGTACGTGTGACCTCGGAGGGAAGAACCAGAGGGTTTAAAAGAGAAGAGGTATGTTTGAATAGGGGGCAAAGAGAAAAAGGATTCCTGGAAGAGAATCGCATCACCTCGGCAAAAGAGAAGGGTAGTAGTAAAGACTGCTCAATGAGGAGCCAGAGGGGGGTGAAAGGAGAGAGAGTAGATGAGATCCATCTCGAGGCCTGACGTAAAGAGAAGGATCTATGATAAAGACGGAAATCAGGGAAGTTAACCCCACCATTGGATTTAGGCTTACGAAGGGAGGCAATGGAAATTCTGGATTTCTTACCTTTCCAGAGAAAGCGAGAAAGAAGAGAATCAATTTTTTTAAAGTAAGATGCGGGGATGTGAACCGGTAGCATAGAGAGGGTATAAATTAAAATAGGGGCGATCATCATTTTGATTGAGTCCAAGCGACCCCACCAGGATAAAAATAAGGGATTCCAGGCTGAGAGTGACTGATCAATCCTGGAAATAACTGCCGAGAGATTCAATTTAACCGAGGATGAGAAGGAGTTAGAAAACAGAATACCAAGGTATTTAATCTTGGAGCTACTCCATGCAAAACCAGTAGCAGAGAAAAGATGGGGAAGACAGGATGAGGTGAGAGGGAGTATTTCGGTTTTGTCCGAGTTGATCTTATAACCGGAAACCAAAGAAAAGGAGTGAAACTCGGATAATAAGGGGGGGACGGAAGATTCAGGGTCAGAAATAAATAGCAAGATGTCATCCGCATAGGCAGAAAGTTTCAATTGATGAGAGCCATACGGGAAACCAGAAATGGAAGTGTTATTGCGAATGGAGGATAAAAAGGGCTCGAGAGATAAAACAAAAAGAAGCGGGGAAAGAGGGCAACCTTGGCGAACACCTCTCTGAAGAGTAAAAGAGGGAGAGAGTTGTCCATTCACAAGCACCGAGGCCTTGGGGGCAGAATATAGGAGAGAGACAAGGGATATAAATTTGGGACCAAAACCATGCCAACGCAATGAAGCGAACAAAAAAGACCAGTCAACCCTGTCAAAGGCCTTCTCTGCGTCGACAGAGATAGCAGCAAGAGGGGTTGAAAGTGAGGGGGCTTTATTTAGAACGTTAAGAAGAAGGCGAGAGTTGTCCGAAGTAAGCCTGCCCTTAACGAATCCGCATTGCTCTTTGCCAATGAGATGAGGCATAAGGGGGTCTAAGCGCATTGCAAGTAATTTGGCAAAGATTTTGTAGTCTACATTGACTAACGAAATCGGTCGGTAATTTTTACAAAACTGGTGGTCGCGGCCTTCTTTGGGGATCAAACAGATGGAGGCATCTTGAAAGGTGCCTTCAGCCTTGCCAGAAGAGGAAAATGATTGAAAGAGGGCTAAAAGTTTAGGTAGTAGGATGTCTGAGAAATGCAAATAAAATTCCACAGGAAAGCCATCAGGGCCAGGGGTCTTCCCTTTAGTAAGGGCCGACAAGGCAGTGGAGAGTTCCTGAAGAGAGAGATCGAGATCAAGATCCGGAAAATTCAGGTGAGAGTTAGATGGTACAGGGAGCTTCTCAAAATAACTCTGAATAAGGGAAGGAGTGGGAGGACACTCTGGGGTGTAGAGATTCTGATAGAACAATTGAAATTGCTCAAGGATTTCTTTGTCTTTGTGGAGAAGAGTGCCAGCAGGGGAATATATTGAGTCTATAAGAGTGCGTTCCTTACGGGATTTGAGATAATTGGCCAAGAGCTTACCAGATTTATTGCGACCTCCGTAATACCGTGCACTACTGCGAAGGAGAATCGAAGAAGCATTATCTGTAGTTAATTTGTTGAACTCTAGTTTAGCTCGCAGGAGATCCGGTGACATAATTTTATCAGAAGAGGTGTAAAACTGGTGTTCTAGAGTTTTAATATGAGCCAGGGAGGATTTCCGCTTTTGAATAAACTGTTTCTTCTTCCGAGAGACGAAGTCAATAATGAAACCCCTCGCGGAGGCTTTAAAAGAGTCCCACAGAGTGTGAAGAGAAGTACTAGGGTCTGAATTGAGAGAGAAAAATTCCTCAACGAAAGAGCGAAATGAAGAAGAAAAATTGGGATCAGTGAGGAGTGCACTGTTAAAGCGCCAACGGGAAGGTTTAGGCTGTGGTGGGAGAAGATCAAAAACTGTCACGATGGGAGCGTGGTCCGAGATGACAATAGGTTCAATAGAAGAAGACAGAACGTTCTGAGATAAAGAATTAGAGAGGAAAATATAGTCCAGACGAGAGAAAGATGAATGAGGAGGAGAGAAAAAGGAATAGTCCAACGTGTCCGGGTGTGAAAGACGCCAAGAGTCAATAAGATGTGATTGTGAGATAGTATTAAGAAATTGTTTGTGGGGTTTGTGTGGTGTAAAACGGACTGTGGATTTGCGGTCAAGGAACGGGTCAACAATCTGGTTGCAATCATCTCCAAAAACAAATGAAACATCTTTATATTGAATACATTTCTCTGTAATCAAAGGCCAAAAAGAACAGTCTGCTTGTACAGGCCCATAAACATTAAACACAGTCAAAGGAATCGAGTTTATCAATAATTTAGCCAGCACCCAACGACCTTCAGAGTCCGTCTCCTGGGACAGAACCGTACATTTAAGCCTCTTGTGACAGAGGATAGCAACTCCATTCTTTTTGTTGTCAGAGGGTGAAAATAAGACTGTACCTACCCAACTTCTTTTTAACTTCAGGGATTCAACATCGTTAAGGTGGGTTTCTTGCAAGAGAGCAATATCTGGGTTGTAGGAGGCCAAATGGGACAGAACTCTCTGCCGCTTGATAGGGTTAATAAAACCTTTTACATTCCATGTAATAACTTTGAATTAACAAATAACGTAGAATCAAGTAGGACAGAAGAAATAAAGAAGAAGAGGCATACGCAAAAGACAAATCGAAAAAGAGAAAACTTTAAGAAATACCGATGAAATAGGTTAAGAAGAGAGGAAAAGAGGTAAATGGAAACAAAGGGACATCGGAATTGATCAACCAGTACAGGGAAGAGAAAAGGATAAAGGAGAAGGGAAAGGAAAATAAGTACAAGGAGAGACAGCACATATCCCAAAGGGACGACTGAGGAGAACATACCTGAGGGGAGTACGAAATAGGACAACGGGGAAGTGGCGACACTCAACGAGACAGATCCCCCGAACGGGAGACCAGGCCGGATCGCACCGGAACAAAAGGAACATAACCGAAGAGCCAGGATGAGGGGGAGACGGTCCATCTAGATAAATGAATAAAGAAAGAGTAACATTTGAGAACATGAAGACATACTATGACGAACCAAGGATGAGAATGCAAGTGTTGAGGAACAAAACTGGACACAAAACTTAGAAAAGATATGAGGGAGTCTAAGGTTAAAAACATGTGAGTAAGAAAAACATATTATAACCTAATACGAAGAATTAATAAACGGAGACAGAGGCAGGAACAGAAATGGATGACCTGTAAGGGAAGCAAAAGTTAGACATATCAAGTAATCAAAAGATGCAAAACAGTTAAACAATCAGCCACAAGAAGAGGAGGAGGTCTCCATGGCAGAATTAGAACGGGTATGAATGACATTTTTGAGTTCAGCAGGATCCTGAAAGGTCCAAGTCTGATTCTGTAACGTAACTTTGAAAGTGCATGGGTGAAATAAACCAAATCTAGCACCAAGGGACCTCAGCGGAGCTCGCAGGGACAAAAATTCCTTCCGACGGGAGGCAGTGGCATTTGAAACATCTTGGGAAAGGTATACTCTCTGACCCAACCAGGAGATCTGACGCTTGGCTCTGGACGCTGAAAGGACAGAGAGAAGATCTGTGAATTTGAGAAGGAGGATAATGACACCCCTTGGCCTGGTTGAGGTGGATGAACGAGGACCAAGTCTATGCGCTCTCTGAATATTAAGGGAGGTGGTGGATGGCATGTCCAAAAGCTTCGGGAGAAAGGAGGAGAAAAAGAGCACAGGGTCGTCCCCTTCTAAAGCTTCCGGCAAACCATAAATACGGAGGTTGTTCCTCCTATTCCTATTCTCCAACTCCTCCGTGTGCTGCTGAAGCGCCAGAACAGATTTTTCTAAGGAGGAGACTCTCTGAGATGTAGAGTGAAGGTCTGAAATCTGTTGCTCCACAACTGTAACTCTGTTGTCGATAGATGACCATTTCTCCTCAAGAAACTGCATTTTACTATTAGTCTCCTCAACAAAAGGCCGAAGGGCACGAATTTCCTCAAAAAGCATCTCCATGGAAATAGGGGATGATGGCTTCTCTGATGAAGAGGCATCCTGCTTAAGGCGTTTAGAAGATGAAGCAGATGGAGGTGAAGATTTGTTTGAAGGAGGCTGTGTTGAGGAGGAGCGAGGGAGGGTTACTCCCGCCATTGGTGCTACCTTGGTAGGAGAGTCCGTCGGTAAATGAGGTGAAGAGGTTACCACAGAGAGTTCCCCGAAGGGGTAAAGACAAACTTTGGATTACGTAGTTTGCCCATAGAAGCCAGTCAGGAGTTGACAAGCAGTAAACAAGCAGTAAACAAGAGGGCGACTGTGAGGAAAGATGAAGGGATTCAGTCGCATAGAGGTGGAGTAATAATCCAAGGAGAGCTTGTGGAGTGAGTAAGGAAATGTTCCAGAGCGAGCAGAGACAAGCCAGTGCCCAACTAGGCAAAAATGAAGAGTGCAGGGTCAGAAACCAACCAGGTCAAAGACGTCCTCCGTCAGAGGCAGTGAGTGCAATCAAAAAAGGAAGACAGGAACATCACAAAGAAAAAGTCATTTATCAGGAACTACCTCATTCCATCCATGTGGAGCAGCACAGGCTAGAAGATATCCATGTGGCATGGCAGCGCCCAGAATGGATGATACCGCAGTCAGGAGGCGTGAAACTCCAAAAAGGGCAATGTAGAGCAGATGCAGTCAAGCCGGCAGAAAAACGGACATCACGCCACAGACAAAATGGCGGCCGCTCTCTGAGGAGAGAGCGACTGCGGCGAAAAAAGGGGCACCCCGGCCCTAAAAATGCGTCAAAAAGCGCTCACCAGAAGCGCGCTGCATTCCGACGTGTAAATCTTGTGTCTGCGGTGAGAAAGGGCTCTCCGGAGGAAAAACGGGATGATTGAGAAGCTCCGTTGCGTCGGAGGTCCCGCGTCAGGCGGCCATCTTGGTCGGCGTCGTGGCCACGCCCCCGGTGTGATTGAGTTTTATGGGTGGTACTGAGTGATCTGGTTCAATGTGGTGGAAGTGACCTGGTATGGTAGCATACATTCATTGTAGCTGCAAGTTTGAGGGACTTTAAATCAAGTTGAATAAATAGCCTTGACAACTGGGCTAGGCAACCACTGGCATTTCAATGGCGATGGTTCAATGAACTAGAGGCGGCTAAGAGAACGGAGGTCACGCAAGGTCAGATGGTCATCAGAGGAAGACGAGGACCTCCTCAAAAGCCCGTTCTTCATGGAAATACTGTTCAGGTTTTAAATCTCAAAGTGTTAAGAGAGGTCATCTCTTTGTTTCTTTGAACGTTATTTGAAGTGCAGATCAAATATGTTTACGGTGGATGACGTGGAGAAAGCATATGCTTTTCTACTGACCATGAAAATGGGTCACACCTGTATCACGGTTCTTTCTCCCAGTTATAAGGCAGCCAACCTACAGTTTAAATCTAGCTCAGCGCACTCTGTGTCGGACAGGGAGTAACTCTCTGCCCAGGTGCTGTTTGTAGTTTCCATGTGGATGTATGACGGAACAAATAATCCCATTGTAAAGCATGCTATTACAATGCAGCAGTTACAATGTGAATGCAATTACCACGTATAATCTTTACCACGCATATTTTTACAACGATTATGCCTTTACAAAAAATTTCATTGTAAAAGCAAAAATGTTAAAGACTCATGCACGCATGGTAAAGGTTTTCCCTGATCCTAGGCCTGAGCCCTAAAACGTTCCTCCGGCACAACCCACCCTGGCCCCCAGCCCTTTAAAAAACAAAACGGCCCCAGCCCTGAGCCCTAAAACTGGACCCCAGAGCAACTCCCCCTGGCTCCCTGCTCTTTAAAAAAAAATACCCGGTCCCAGCCTTGAGCCCTAAAACCGTACCCCTGTCCCAATCCCCCTGATCCGCAGCTCTTTAACAAACTTAAAAAAACAAAAAAACAGACACCAGCCCTGAGCCCTAAAACTGGACCCCTAGCGCGACCCTCCCCCCGGCACCCTGCCCTTATTTTAAAAAAGCTGGTCCCAGCCCAAAGCCCTAAAACAGGCCCCAGGCGCAACTCCTTCTCCCCGGCCCCCAGCTTTTAAAAAAACAAAAACACCCCCAGCCCAAAGCCCTAAAGCCGAACCCGGCACGTAAAACCCCCCAGCCCACGACCTCCCGTGCAATTCTCCTTAACTCACTGCGAGGCAACTGTTCGAGGCTGACGCGCAGGTTGTTTCTCCCTAAAGAGGAAGCAGAAGGGAAGGGTCTCTTCGTCTCCTCCAACTAGGCCAATTGCCACACATATGCCTTTACCACGGCTACCCTGCATATGCCCTTACCACCAGTACCACACATATGCCATTACCTTTCATACCTTTACAACCTAATTTGTTGTAAAGGCATGCATGGTAAAGGCTAAGCGTTGTATCGGTAGACACTTTGTAATAACAGTATTGGAAAGACTATGCATGGTAACAGCCACGTTGTATTGGCTGTTTCCCTTTTCATGTAAGTTGGAAAGGGTGCACAATCAATTCTAATAGTTTGTGTGTTTCTTTAAATCTGCAGGTTACTTGTATTAAATGTATTCAGTAATTTTCATAAGGGTATATTCCTTGTAAACGTCTTAAACGTAGAAGAGTGTGTGTGTGTGTGTGCGTGTGTGTGTGCCACGCGCTCACTCTCTCTGTTGGAAACTGCTCTAAGAACAGGCTGTCATGTTCTCTGACTATTCAATTATTAAAGCATACTTTGCTACAAAACACTGACCTTTTATCATTTTCCTGTTCAGGGACAACTGTCTCTCCCCTGTGAGTCCAGAGACCAGTTCCTTCCTGCAATCACTGAGTAACCCCAACAGGTCGTTTTTAATGGATGGGCACGTTCACCTCAAGACTGGCTTGCAGACGCAGGAGCGACATCTTTTCCTCTTCACTGACATCCTGGTTATCGCCAAATCCAAGTAAGTGCCTGTGTTATAAAGGGAAACTGTGAAGCACAGCAACTCTTACCTTAGAAACTATCACACGTCCATGACCAGCTTTAGAGTCTGTGGCACCCAGCGCGGCAGTCTTTGTTGGCATGTCCTCCAGTAACAACCTCCTCCAAAGATGCCCTTACTATGACCCTATAGTGGTGCCCATCATCTGTCCATAGCCCCTCTCCCTCAATTAATTTCTTTTATTGCACTGCTCATCCCAATGTTGAGTGTCGGAGCACTTTACATCACACGCATAGTATGCAGAGATAATGAATCACACAAGGTGTAAATCAACGTATGAGAAATGTTACATAAAACAGCAAGGACTACAGGGTGTAGGAGCTGCATATCATCCATTCTGGTAGGCATTTGTTAAGAGTGCCTGATCTAGAGAAGCACAAACTCAGGATTTATTTACTACACAAAGGGACCCTGTTTAACAACCTTAGAATAAGGAAAGATTGAGGAAATAATAAGGTTCTAAACCTGTGCCTTGCAGTTTGCATGCAGCTCTTTGATGACCGTTCGCAGCTCATTGTGCTATATTAGGATTGTAACTTATGAACTGCAAGTTACAAAAGGATATCTGTGACAAAAGCAATAACCCACTGAGCTATAAACATAAAATACAAATCCGAGATCTGCATATTACTTGTTGTGCACATTAACCCTTCCTGCTACTTTATGATGAGTCAAAATACTGGTGTCTCCCGCACATACATTATAATCACTAGAGTTATCGTGCCTTTATTATATAACCCTGAAAAATTGTGGGTGCACCAAGATATCTGAAGCAGGTTCCTTTAATGCCGTAAAATATTTGTAAATGCAGGGCCCCATGGAGCTCGACGCCCAGTATGGCGGCACCGGTTGCACCTCCGTGAAGCCGGCACTGCACATGTCTATTGATGGTCGAACCAGCAGTCCTCGAATGCTGCGGCGCCATCTTTGCAGCTCAACTCTGCCAGTGTTTGGTGATGCACCGGCTCCCATAGACTTCTCACTTATTGATTGGGATTCCATGGTGCTGCATGTATTTACATTAAAATGGAGGTGTTCCACACGGTACCCCTTCTTCTTAAATTAATAATTGTCAAATTACCCCTCCAGACTGATCTCCATATCCTGAGCAGATTCACACCTTGCTTTTAAAACAATTGGAAGTCTTAGTTGAGGCTCACAGTGCCTTGAAAGAGGCAAACTTTGAAAGGAGACTTAAAACATCTCCTGCAAAGAGAGTTGTTAAGAATATGTGCTGAATGTGAGTCACTCGGTGAGATCCCCAGAAGGTGTCACACAGAGACTTGAGGCTGGTGTTTGCATTCCTGAGTGTCAAATATTTGCAGCTATTTTTCATGTAATGGAAGAAATGCTTTGTTAAAAAGCAAGCACTGCCTTTTAGATGTTTCATATAAATGAGGCTCTGAGAGGGTCATGTAGCAGTGGAAGGCCCGAATAGCAGCATTCTAGCGCCCTCCTTAATTTCAAGAGGGCAGTCCAGGTGCATGCATCGTTTGCCAGACTCTGGTTCGGACAAGCTTCTTTTTCGGTGCGGACAAGCTTCATTTGCCCTCCTTGGTTCCAAAGCCAGTCGGTCTGGCCTAGGACTGAAAATGCAATGCAGACTTATTGGCTGCGCCAGTGCTTGTTTCCTTATAGCTACTTGAGAAACTAAAGTGCCATCCAAGTGCTTCAAGGAGACGTCAACCCTACTGATGCACCATCGCTTGAGTAATATAAGCTTCTGTCATGTCCACCGGCATAGTTTGGAATTCAGTGCCTCACAGGATCGCAGCTAGAATTCCGTAATAACATAATCACCATTTCCTTCTCACACAAAAATGAAATACAACTAAATGTTGAAATAAAAATTACATCATGGGATGGCCTTTTTAAAGTGATTAATAGCTATTATTTGAGAGAGAATTTTCATTGGGCATTGAAGTCCTGTATTTTCTTAACAACAACGGAGAAGCCGGCATATCATTATTTTAAACGAGGGGACAAAAGCCGTCAACGAAAAAAAACACTAACGTCAAAAACGAAGTAGTAGGTCTGTTAAAAGAGCGGAAAGAAATAAAACGCCCCAATATGAGCGGCAAATGCACGTTTTGCTGCTGTTTGGTGTTTCCGTGGGTGAGCTGCCGGTGGGTGCCCGTGACGCTAGAGCTCGAGGCGGGCCACGCTGAGGGTGGGTCTGTGGGTTTCTCTTTGAGATCGGGGCGGCCTCCCCCCTCGGTAGCTGTCCCGAAGCCTCATGAAATTGCTGCATTTCTTGTTATTGCAAGATTCTGGGCGCCCATTTTGGAGCCGGGCTGCCCAGCTCGGCCAAAATAAAATACAGTAAGGCGTTCTTATCTTTGAGTTAAACTTGTATTCAAGTCGTGACACATTATTAATAAAACAGTTAAAACGAGGAAGCCACTTTGAAAAGCTGTTTTTTTGTCAGAAAGCCACACAGCCCGATCATAATAAACAAATTCTTTCTCCTGTGCTTGAAATACGAACTCGATATGTTTTTCAATGCTCTGTATTATTAAAATCGATATGTTATTTTCAAGAAACCCATTTATTTTTTAATTTGCTTTTTTACGCACAAAACTATTGGATCAACGGGTTTGTGGAAGCTGAGTGGTGTGAAGGGTGGATGTGTACATAAACTGATTTATTTCATAAATTAAGATAGCGCCTGGAGAAAGTGCGGGTGCTTGGCCTCTGCTAACTAACCGCTGCCGTATCACCCTCTCAGAACATGTGGTTTGTTCCTGAAACAAACGGACCTCTTTTGGATTTTGAGTTTAACCCCATCTGTTGCTGGAGCACCAGCTCCATCATGGTCTGATGAGATTATTCACCCAGTCCACACACCTTGGACAGATTGCAGCATGGCCTGTTTGTTCAATAAATCATGAGCTCACTGAGTACACAGCAGGTTTGTGTTGCCACAGAGTGCAGGAGTGGCGTCATTTGTGTGGCCTGTACACACAGCTCTCCTGGAGACGCTCCAAAGCCACACACAGTTAGAAGCGCTAGCTGCAGGACTGAACCTCCCACAGCAGAGTAAGGGAGAGCCGGTGCTCCATTCAGCGACGGCGCCTCTGGGCCCTGATTGCAGGATGTTGTTCCCACGTGCCAATTCTCTTCCTCACTACCTTAGATTCAGATATATGTCATTTGGCTGCCCAGCAGTGACTTGTAGGTACCCCATTTATTTTTGGCACTGTCCCTCTGTCCCAGTAGCGCACTTTTCTGAACTTTACAGAAGGAAATGAATGAATGAATACGCACTTGTATAGCGCATGGCTACCCAAGGGCATCCCAGCAATTTATGCCTAAATTGATGAGCATGATTGATGAGTAACGAAAGCATGATATCGAAGAAGGACATTATAAACCTCAAGTTCAAAGTGAGGCGTCCTTTTATGAAAACGTCAAAACGTATTTCTGCTCCTATCTTCTCCGTTGTCCTCACAACACGCTCCTGTACCTGGAGGCATGCTTTTTGATAGGCTATGTCAGGAAGCACTAAGGTTGTTCTTGGAAGCAGTGGGAGTGATGAACACCCGCTTCTAACCACCTCCTCCACTAGCCAGAAATGCAGGAATATGAGGAAAGAGAGGAAGGGGAATGAGATCAGACAGAAACCAGAGACGCTGAGCTCCACCACCCTGACTAGTAACTTCTGCTGGTTAATGATGTCTGAAGATGTAGGGAGCATCTAAAGGCAACGATTATCGACAGTAACTTTTCAATAACGGTCCTGCAATGGGCTGTAATAGTGAATGAACATACTCCGGGTAGCCAATTCTATATAATTCATGTGGCACTTCCTGGAAACTAAATATACATCAGAATATCTGAACTGGATTTTCTTTCACAGTTCTCCCAAAAACTGGAAGGCCTACCTCATGCTTCATCACTATGCGCAATCTGTGGAACAAGAGCATAGTTTCAGTTTGACTGTTGTTGAACTGCTGAACAATCAGAAAAGTTAATTTTGGGCTGCACAGGCCCCACTGCCCCTTCCTACCGCGCTTACCTGCACCAGCCGCTGCCGCAACCAGGCAATCATATTGGCTGTGTATCATTATGAAGCTCAATCACTGCCACACCAGCACCCTAAACCACTGATCAGTCAAACAAAATGGCAAGCATGGAGATAGAAACAGAGCAAAGAGGCGGTAGTCCAATATATGAACATTTCAGTGGGAAGCACTAAGACTGTGTCATCCTACAGGCATAGGGAGAATATAAAAACATAACAGTTATGGAGCACAGATAGAGAAACCTGGAAGTGGGGGGGAAAGGAGTGAGGTTTGGGTGATGGGAAGGGCCATTGTATTTTACTGTACTGTAATTTAGATTTATATAGTCATTACTACCCCTTACGAGAAATGTATGGACAGATATCATACTACGCCATAGAGTTCTATGTACGAACCATGCCTACCTTTACAATGAGTCAATTACAAAGAATGCATTTTTAGCACAATATTTTCACCATGCATCTTTCTTTACCACTATGCCTTTACCACGAAAATGTAAGTCTTTTACTGGTAAGTATAACCCTTTTTATACAGATATACAGGTGTTTTTAGAAATTATGCAACCAGCGGGTCCCACCCCCACTTTTTGGAGGCACCCGCCGTGAGTTCGACGGCCTTGGTGGGGAACATGTGCGTGTATTCTTCTTTGGCCTGCCTGAACCATCGCTGACAAGCCCCCATTGATCAACAGAGGTCATGGACTAAACAAGCCTAGGGACGCCAGTCATTTGTCTGACTCCCACGGAAGGATTGCATTTTATCCAGCGACAGACAAGGGGCATTCAGGATAACTTACCAAGCAGCTGCCCATGTGAGATCACGAGGGCACAGAGGACGGATGGTGGTGCGAGGAGGCGGCGTCCGCGAAACATCGGGAGAGAATTTTCATTGGGCATTGAAGTCCTGTATTTTCTCAACAACAACGGAGAAGCCGGTATATCATTTCCATACTGGTTTGACTGTTGCCTCCTGATTGGCTAGAGAACAGCCAATCGTGAAACTGAATGGTTTAAATTGATGTGGTACTGTTTTATGTCGGACATTTGTTTTTGCCGCACTATGGCTTGATGCTGAAATGCGTATGCGGCCAATAAAGTTTTATTGAATGCCCCATGAGGAATCCAGGTGTTTTTGTAGTGGTTGTGGAACCAGTGGGTCCCAACTCCACTTTTTGGAGGCACCCACCGTGAGTTTGGCAGCCTTGGTGGGAAACATGTTAGTGTGTGTGTGTGTGTGTGTGTATGTGTGTGTGTATATAAATTGAAAAAGCATTTCAAAAAAACATTTCAAGTTAAATAAAGCTCAAGAAATGGCAACAACTATCAATGCTTTTAATCAACCAAGTAGATCCCTTCATGCTTCCGACATCGCCACATTACGATCTATACATGCAGCGGCTGAAAATAATACCACCATTTTAAATACGCAAGAAGAACTGCATGAAATGGGAATTGTGAGCACTTGCGCAGCGAGTAGTCCTTTTCGCCCCCCTTCTACCTTCATTCCCCTCATGCCTAAGGATGCAATTGATACTTTCAGGGACGTTGTAATTGAAGATTTAAATAAATGTAATCTTAATGTGCTGCGCCAACAAAAATGAAGTGGCTACTCTGAAATATAATACTCCAAATTTATGAAAAAAATCAAAGATAATGGCAACATAATTGTCAATAAGGCAGACAAGGGAGGTAATATTGTTCTTTGGCCTCGTGACGCATATGTGAAAGAAGCAGAACAACATTTAAATGACCAGTTGTGCTATAAAAAAGCCTCATTTCAGGAACTCAAAACTATTAAAGATCTAGTATTCAAAGAGTTAGCCCAGTGGAAGAGAGATGGGCTGTTGAGCAAGCATGAACATGAGTTTCTCAGAAATGATTATCCCATAACCCCAATCTTGTATTTTATTCCAAAAATACATAAAAAGGTGACTCCAATCCCTGGAAGACCAATATTTTCTGCTCAGAGAAGTCTCTTTGAAGCCATGTCCAAGTATGTGGACTTTTTTTCTACAAGAGTATGTGGAAAATCTCCCCTCATTTATTAAAGATACCGGCCACTTCCTCACCAAAATACAGGAAGTCACTTGGAATGAGGACTATTATTTTATAGTGATGGATATTTGTTCTCTTTACACCAGTATACATCACACAGACGGGTTAAATGCTGTAAAGTATTTACTAGCTAAGAGAAATATTCAATTTTTCAGACATAATGCCATGTTGTTGAGAATGATCGAGATATGTTTAATGAATAATTTCTGCTCTTTAGGGGCTAAAGAAGATGTTGCTCATTTACTCTTCTTCTGCCCAACATATAAGAAACCAAGGGCTTGCTGGATCAAACCTGTCTGCAATTATGTGGGGGTAAGATCCTATAAAGAAGCAGAGCGTATATTGAAGTCAAACACCTCACAATTAGTGGTGTTTGGCACGAGTAGATTTCTATATAGTGTGCACTTTATCAGAAAACGTTTTGGTTATGAATTGTAAACAATTTTGATGTATACCTTGCTTTCCCCTTCTTATTTTGGTATACGACACATTGTTCTCTTCAGTCCATGTAATTAACTTTCTTCTGGCTTTTAATTAATTTAAATTGTTATTTATAGTTTTATATGCGGTATTGCTTATTCATGGAGAAACCACAAATCTCCTGCCAACTGTATGTAATAACTTTATATTATTAATCATAAATTGTATATATGTATATATTCTTGCTTGACTTTTATGGCTTATTGCCGAAATAAAGTTTGAAATGAATGAAATGAATAATTTCTTCTTATTTAACAAGGAAGTACACCAGCAATTACGAGGAGTGGCTATGGGGGCATGCTTCTCTCCCAGCTACGCGTGTTTACACGTGGGCTGGTGGGAGGAGCATGTCCTCAGGCATACCCACAAGGAAGCATTTGCCAATCATGTAGTAAAATGGTGGCGATTTATTGATGATGTTTGTGTAATTTGGCAAGGCACAAAGGAATCTGCATTAGACTTCGTTAACACCATTCACAAAAATGATTTAAACCTTGAGTTCACGGCCGTCATTAGTAATGAGAGAGTTGAGTTTCTTGATGTGGAGTTATATTACAATATGAACATTCAAACAAAACTCCACAGAAAAAGCAAAGCAGGAAACTCAATACTGCATGCTAATAGTTGTCGCCCCCCAACATCTGATAAAAAGTATTCAGTATGGAGAATTTTTAAGGATTAAAAGAACTTGTAATTCAGATACTGATCTTAAGCAGTGCCAAGCAGAATCATTACAGAGATTTATATTACGAGGATATAAAACAAAAGAGTTACAAACAGCATTACTCAAAGCCAAAAATACTAGTAGTGAGATGGAATTGATAAATACAGATTTGAATATTGTGTCCTCTACAATGGTAAGAAAGGACAATAAACATAAAAGTGAAGAGGCGTTAGATTAATAACTACATATAGCTGCCATGAGAAGCAAGTTAGAGGTATCATCCATAAGAACTGGCCAATACTTAAAACTGATATTACTCTTTCCCCACTGTTACCTGAGACACCATCTATTACTTTCAGGAGGGCACCGTCCATGAGAGACGCACTAATTAAGACCAGCCCTGAAGTATTAACATCTAGACATTGGCTTTCTAATAGGACTGGGTTTTATAAGTGCAGCTCTTGCAGAGCATGCAAGTTTGGGGTAAATAAACTGGAATATACTGACGCCTTTGGACATATCCCATCTCAAATCAATGGAATGTTCACTTGCAAAACTGAATTTGCGGTATATGTACTGGAATGTTCTTGCCATCTACTGTACGTAGGCAGTACTAAGCTGCAGGTTTAGGCTCGTATCTTGCAACACCTTCGAGCAATAGTAAATTCGACACCAGTTACCCAGTTGCTAGGCATTTTAAACTTGCACATAACAAGAACTTGAGTGATTTTAACTATTTTGTAATTGATGCAGTACCTAGGTCAATAAGAGGAGGTAACAGAGAAAAGAAATTAAGACAATTGGAGACACTGTATATTTTACAGTTGGATACTAAGATGCCAAATGGCTTAAATACGGGGGAAGATTTACACAATTTTTTGCTATAATTTTTTATGAATTTGCACTTATTCTCCTCCGATTGTATACCAAGTATTTACTAAATCTATTTCTGTCTTTTTTCTCAAACGAACCAATACAGAACTGCTAAAATGTAATTCATATAATTTTTATTTGATGGATTTTAGTATGGTTTTAGCCCCAATTTTACCTTGTTTTAGCTGATTTTATCGGTTTTACTTAGTATCTAGGGGGCTCTTAATTGTTGTTAATATTTGCTGGACTACCAGTTAACATTATGTTATACATGGATTTTATGACAGCGTATTTGCACAGTTTTGAATTTATTGGTACTGTTCTTTCAACGACCTCAATCATTTCTAAATTGAACTATTGCGTATTTGCACCATGAATTCTGCAAATTTTGCACATTGTAATTATTTTGCTCTGACTCCCCAATTTACAGATTCTCTATAGATTTTCTATTGTACATTTATGAATTCATGTGATGATATTTCCAACGTTCGGTTTTTGTGCATTCGTGTACATGATATGAAGTATAAATAGCTTATATACAGAAATAGGACACCGGCTCAGCACGACCAACCATCAATATTTATGTATTTATTTACAGGCAGTAGTATCAACTGTGATATAATAGTTGTTTTATTATTGTCACCAGCACTTTTTGGCACTTGCACTTTGTTTATGAATTTTTTGCACAGTCACCGGTATGTGCTCTACATGCTCAACAACATTAAGACCATTTGTTGATAACTCCTTGTTTCCCTTGTGTATATAGCTTTAAGAGCAACTTCAATGAGTACCATGGTTTAAGGCACTTGCCGTTTATGTATATAACCTTGTGTATCATTATGTCCACTACAAACCATGGAGGATCAATCTTAAAATATTTACTTGTGTTTTCAATATTGTTTTTATCAAGTATAATATTTATTGTCATTAATAGTTTGAAAGAAGAAACTATACATTTAGTCTGTTGTTGAGTTCTATAGAGCAGGTGGGAGGGATTGTCCTCCAAGGAAGTGACTATATAATCACGTTAAGGGTCCTGGCAAGTCATGTGATCAAGACCGGGGTGACCTGGTCGAAACGCGTCATGCTGTGGGGGTTGCAATAACGCACTAAGATTTCAACAATACGCTGTGGTCCGTACCTGATTTCCGAGATGAAGGATTTGCTTCAGGATTGTGGTTTCCTTATATATAATATATATATATATAATATACTTTTTGGTTTATATTTGCCTTCAAAATACTTACATATACATATATATTATACATATATATGTATATATTTAATATGTATATTTCTTGCCTTATTAACCCCTAGACTTAAACCCACTATAAAACCTAAAAATTCTCTTGGCACCCAAAAACCAATACACACCCTAAACCTTAAAAATACCCTTGCCACACAAGAAACCATGCACACCCGAAATCCTGAAAATACCTTAGCCACCCAAAAACCCTGACCCACCCTAAAAATACCCTTGCCACCTGAAAACTCACACCCACCCTAAACCCTTTAATTATCCTTGCCACCACAAAACCCACATTCACTCTAGACCCGTTAAATACCCTTGCCACCCAAAATCCCACACCCACCATAATCCCTCAAATACTTTTGCCACTGAAAAATTCACACCCACCCTAAACCCTAAAAATACCCTTGCTATCCAAAAATCCATACCCACCCTAAACCCTAAAAATGTCTTTGCACATAAAAACCATTACCCACTCTGAACCCTAGAAACGCCACTGCCCTAATATATATTAATAAACTGACCTGCAAAATACTTAAATTTTCGTTGGAAAGTCATACGTGATAAAGGAATATTTTTTGTTAAAACATTTTTTTTAGTTGCATGTAATTTCAAGTCTGGAGCAAAGTTAATTATTTACTGTTGTGACTGATGCAGATGCTTCATTATGCATGCATTTGCATTCTTAGTTGCATCTCTGTGATTACAGGGAATAGACGGCATGCAACAGAACATACTATGGTTTGATACTCTGAGTGCACTGTGTCATCAGATCAGATGTAAGTAGTAATGTTAGAAAATGCAGGTATACGTACTGTGGTCGTGTTTATTGAGGATGGGCCAGTGAGTCTATGGGAAAAGAATGCAGTAAGATTAAGGGGTCGATTAAGAGTTTGGCAGTCTCACCCCTATACCGCTGCGGTGGCGGTCCCAAGATAACTGTTGAGATGGCGGTCGTCTGCCTGCTGTATTACGAGTGTTTTGCAGGGCTGGTGGTGTGTGGATGGTGGAGACATGATGGTGGCACTCTGCGGCTCTGGAAATGAGCCGGAAGCCAATGCTGGCCATTCTGTGGTGCCTCCAGCCAGTCGGACGCAAGGTTTCCTTGAATTCTGTTGTGCAAGTGAAACATTGCGTGCACCCAACCTGAAGGCATTGGAAGGCACTACATGAGCACCAGCTACATTACACATGGGCACATTCGCCCTCAAGCCATTACTTCAGCTCATTTTGTGCCTTTCTGCTGACCCTCACATGGCAGTGTCCCCGCGAGGAACAGGTCGGCGGAAAGGCAGGTCTTAGTTTGGCTGGTGTTGAGCTGCATGGGACCGCATCCATGGGCCACCTCTGCCGCCGCAGTAGCAGAAATGTCGGCAGTGGCGGCGGTCTTGTGGCGGTCTTACCACGGAAATCGAAATCAGGCAGTTGGACTGCCGAAACGCAATGGCCAGACACATCCCCCCATTATTGTAATCAGGCCCTTAGTTTGGAAGGTCAAGAAGTATAGAACAGAAAAGAGGCATGCAATAATATGAATTCAATTAATTGGTACAGCTATAAGCTGGTTGTGCAATTCTTGCACGTTCTGCTAATAGCTCACATGCTGTGTCATGCCAAGCAATACATGTACAAAACGAGGTTTTTATTGTTTCTTTGTGTAATTCTGTGTTATTCTTTAGATTACATGAGTATTGAAAGAAAGCAGACTCTTTTGATGCTGTGTAGGTGGCTCCTAACTTGTTTGGGATATAAGCAGCTCCTCATCCACATTTCCAGATGCAGCCTGGTGTTAGAGCTTTATGGATAATGTATTAGATATGTGGTTCCATGACGCCATAATTTTTATGTAAGGGTCAGGAGTATGTGATGCTTCTACTTTTTCAGTGTTACACAAAGTCCTCACTTCTAATTGATGGTGAGATTCTTACTCTATTTTGGATTTTAAGATTCATGTGGCGGAGAGCCATGATTTATGCATCCATATAAACTCCTCTTGATTTATGGTAACTTGTATGTTACCTGCGAGTGAATTGCATAGTTTTGCAATTTGGACACAAAAGAATGTATCACAGACAGTTTTCTTCTTACATTAGTTGTGGAGCCTGAGCTTAGGTAGTATCACACTCACATGGGCCTAAAGCAGCGTCTGCAACCCAACCTTTAGAAAAACTGATTAGTGGGAGTAAAGAATTCAGCCTGAATCTGGATAAGAGGGGACGATGGTAAACTTTATTAACCCAGGTCAGGTACGGTTCGATGGAACAAACTGTTTTTGTGAGACAGTAAGCCTAAACAACTGGTTTACACATTGCATGTGCCTCCCTGAGAACAGAGAGGCTTAATAAACCAGCATTGGCATAGCCAATAGGTCTCGCCTTTGGGACCTTATAAGTGTTTAGCCATGCAACAGTTGCATAACCAAATACTTATAAGGTCCCAAAAGTGAGACCTATTGGCTATGCCAAGCGGCCGTGAAAGTGAAAGTGATCGCGATCAAACATCAAAGCAGCTGTGCGGCCGCGAAAGTGAAAGTAATCGCGGTCAAGCGCTGCGCGCCCGTACACATGCACTTTAGCTCTAGGGTGGCCTGGTAGCACTTTTTGGAGCCCTCTCAAAAAGTCTCGCCAGACCAGCACATGCGCTGGGCCAGGCGAGACCTAAAAACTAGTGTTTCACCCACAAATAATCAGCCTTTACATTTTCTTCAGGCTACGTAAAAAGGCTGGGATGGACCAGAGCTGTCAGTTCAGACCTAATATAGCTCAGCCAGGGAATTGCTTTAGAGTTGCCCAGGGAAAGACAGTCACAGATTATCAGTCTATTAAGGATTGTCTTGGTCTTACGCCAAATCAAGAGCCAGCGTAGCACTTTTAATATTTTCTGAAATGGATCCAAGGCCCAGCTCATCATGCACAGAAAATGGAGAACTATGGGGCTCCCTCAACAACATCCTGAAAAACGTATTTTCCTCTAACTGAAGGGGCCACAATCAATGTACCCCCAAATTTCACTGCCATAACAGGTTGCAGAGACACACTTGGCTTTGTAAATATGAATTGATACTTTTACGGGTTTCCTGCCCACCCTGAAACTGATATCCAGACCGCGTCTCATAATTTAGTTAAAGTGAGCCTTTTTGATTGAAAAGAGGGGTCCCAAGAAGGCTTGTCGTCAAACAAAATGACCAGATAGGTGAAGGACCGAACTTTAGTGATCTCATTGTTGAGGCAGAAATTACTCCGTTTTGATGGTCTTAACCCAGCAGCCATCACATAAGATTTTGAAGTGTTCACTGAGAGGTCCAAACCCTTCATAAACTCAACATAAATTCAAGAAGCCGTTGAAGGCCTAGTCACGTCTTTGACATAAGGACCGCATCGTCTGCATGTAAGCGGACTGGTAATGCCAGAGAATCCACCCCAGGGGGACCACCTGTTGCTAAACTCTTGGTGATTTACTGTAGCTTGTAAGCCAACTGGGAGTAAATTCCATAGTTATGCGGTTTGGGCACAAAAGAATGTACCACAGACAGATTTCTAATTTTGTTAGTTGTGGTGCCAATCGGGCACGTATCATCCATTTCTGGGAGAATTTGAAGGTAGATTTTCTGATAGCAGGCTGCTAGTGTAGAGATATGATTGTGAATCTTAAGAAGCAGAAGTTGCCTTGCTGCTGTGTTTGGATCATAGGAGACATTGATACTCTGTGGTATAGTCCATTGGAATAGTCCACACATGGTAAAATGAGTGAGGGGATTGCCTGGACCAGGAGGCATGTATTTTCTATTTTTTTATTTTCCGGAGTTTTATATAGCGCAAACTTGACTAGAACGTTTCAGGTATCAGCGCGCTTTACATGAGCACCAGTTGCGTTACATGAGGACACATTCATTTCTGTTAGGCACGAGGGATTAAGTGATCTGCCCAGAATCACAGGATGTTGAACGTCATTGCCGCGACTCAAACCCGGCTCCCCAGCTATGAGATCGCCCACCCTAGCCATGAGGCCATATTCTCGCTCTATAGTTATAAATGAATAACAGGGAATACTCCGACTCTGTGTTTAGGTACACAAAATGAAGTCTGTTATTTCCAAATGCTGTACTGCAAATAGTAAAAATTAACGGGGTTCCTTGGGTGTACTCTATACGATACATTTAAACTCGGGGAAACAATTGTTAAGCTGAGTATATGAGACACCTGAAGCAGTGAACCTGGAAGAGCCAGGTATGTAAAGGGGAATCTACTTTGATTCATCCAATCATCATGTTGAATGTTGGAACTAAAGTGAGATGGCACCCCGTGTAGCCAGAAGTGTTATAGGACCTCCCCTCACTCTTGCATTTTCCTGAGAAAGTATGACATGCCCTGTTCAAAATTAGTTGTGTCCACAGTGCTTAATTAGAGCCGGTGTTTGCAGGTGGGGTCCACAGGCACTCATTCTTGTGGACTGGCACATATTTTTCCTGTTCGGACATTTTGCGAGAGCAACAGAGAAAAAACCACACAGTGGAAAGGAGGAGGAAGAGAAAGACGGGAAAAACATTACAAAGGGAGAAAACAGGAACCTGTTAGAGTAAAGTAAAGGGGCCTTGAGTGTGTGGTCGTGGATTAAAGAGGTATGAGGTAGATTGAGGATTACACAGCCTCAGTATGTGGCGCACTGACATGTAATAGCACCAGCTGTGGGCTTCTGAGCAGAGCTTTGGGCACAGACACTCATTCTTTTACAAACTAAGCACTGTTCCAGTACCAGAGTCCTGAACATGGAGTCCATTTACTGTCACCCTTAATCCATTTATTGACCCTAGTGAAAATCTGGGTGTCAAATTTATGTATTTTTGGGAGCATATAGAATCCACTGTAGGGCCCCTCCCAAATGCTGCTTGCCATGGATGTCAAATTTAGTTTGTGTTTTTCTTCTCATTGGCAGTATTTTCATCCGCTCCTGGTAGTAAAACAAAAACTTGTTCTGTGGTAACTTTTCTGTGTCCATGATCACCACTGCGCCACTCGTGTCAGATGTGTTATTACTTGTTGTGTGTTGTGCATGTAGATTTCAACAAAATTGTCCAATCAGCAAAATGCAAAATCTCTCAGAGCACCAGGAAAGAACTTGTGCTTTGTTTTGGGCATAGAAGGAACAGCCTGCTGTCTTTTGTCAGAAAGTACAGGGTAGACGAAGTGAAGTGAAGTGAAGTGAAGTGAAGTGGAGAGAGAGTGAGAGACTCTCCTAGCATTGCGAGGGAAGATTTTTTTTCATGTTAACTTCAAGCCCTCTAGTAACACTAACCGGAGATCTACTGCGAGCACAAGTTTATTTTGATATCCGGACCAGCAGGGGCACTTTCTTCACACAGCCACTGGCCCACTTCCTGGTTATTCGAGCCTCTTGGTGCTGTGGGTACACAGTAATGAAACACTTAGGATCTAAAAGGCTCTCTGCCTATTGCTCCAGTGTTGAGCTTCGAGGTGCCTGAAGGCGGTCACTAACCCTGCTAGAGAGCCGGGCTTTAAGAGAGTGCATCAAAAGGCCCGCAGTGTGGCGACCTAGAATAGCAGGAGCATATAAGTGCCTTTTTTGCAGTTGGTTTGTTGCAGTTCAGTGGCCCGTGCCCTCCATCGAAAGAGGCTCAATGAGCCTGTAATGTGTGTGGCATTCGAGAGAGCCTGCTCTTTTGGGGCAGGAAGGGGAGTGTGGGCACAGTGCTGGACGTGCTGTTCATTCTGTCCTTATCCTTGGGAAAATGTAACCTTTCTGTTGCTGAAGTCACAGCAGGAGGGCAATGCTGTAGGCAACCTTTGTTCTTGTTGACGCATAAATCAAAGACGTTCTGCACAAAAAACGTACAAAAGGATACTTTGAAGCCCTTCTGGTCTTGAGAAAGCGCCATAATAATCCGCCCGTGCGCCCTGACCGAACTGTCCCTGGCGCGGTGTCCATGTGACAATCTGCTTGTCGTTGTAATATTCGGCCAGACCTGGAGTGTTTTCTTGTGTGGGACACCTGAGTCACGTGTCTCACGACAAGTGCTCCGAATGAGGCTGCTACCCGCGAAAGTGCTAGGCTCTGTTGGGGTCAGTGGTCCACACAGTGTTACTCCTTTTATGCGCTCTATGACTGGCCAGGACATCATTAGTGGTTGGTGGTAGCAGATATTTTTTTACCACAAACGTGGTGGAGAAAACCCCTATTGGCTCTCTGTAGTAAAGACTGAGGTATGTTATGACTTCCCCCCCAGTACCACCCAAATGTATATGAAATGTGCATAAGAGTGTGTGGTTAGATGACCAATGTGCTGTCTTGGTGTTCCCTCCCCCAAATACTACAAAGCCCCTAATGTTGTCAGGGGCTGCTTACGACTCCGTGATAGCCAGCTCTGCTGCCTCCCTTTCTTATTCTAAGTCCCTCAACACTGCTCCTCCAATTCCCCTTGAGTGTGACACAGGGGATTTGGACGTCTTTCCCTGAGGAGCCCACCACGACTAATACCTTGGTCGTCTTGTGGACCATGGCTCGGGGTTGCCAACTGGTGTCCCATCTTCACTTGCCAAAGGCACTGCTCACCCTACAAATGAAGTCGGATATGTAACTAGGAGAGTCTTTGTCGGCAAGGGACTGGGTGAAGGTCTACGAGAGTGTTCGGACAGTTAGTTCTAATGCACGTTTCAAGCTAATACTGTACAGTATGGTACACCACACCTACCCTACCCCACGACTGTTGAATAAAATGTACCCCACTTGCCCAGAGGAATTCCCCCTCTCTAGAATATTGGAAGCCAACTTCATCCACATGGTGTGGACATGTCCGTCCCTAACCTATTGGCAGGAGATACTCAACCATCTTGGGGATGCTTCTGGATGTGGGATACGAATGGTGATGCGTCCGGTGTTACTTTAGCTGCTTCCCTCTCCGGCAAAACAGAAACTGAGCAGGAGGTGCGTCCTCTTGGGTCTTGTATTACTCACTGAGCAGGAGGTGCGTCCTCTTGGGTCTTGTATTACTCGGGCCGACTCCTTCGTCATATAAAGCATGGCTGCGTGATATCTGTGAGTGGGCAGCTGCAGAGGGAGTCTGGATGAGACATGTTCGGAAGGATAAAAAGATGGAAGACAACCTGCTGTCATGGGCATCAATGTTATCTGAGTTACTGGAACCCCAGGGAATGCATGTATCCGTGGAGGTCTCTGGCGGCCTCACATCTTCCCCCCTGGAGGTATGCGAATGCGAGGGCTGAGAGAGCGGATCCCTGAAGGTGTGTTTGGAAGGACAGTCCGTCTACAATAATTTGTTCTCTCTCCGATACGATTGTCCAGAACGAAACCAGATGGGTGGGGGGTGTTTTAAGAACTGTTAAATAATGGGATGAACATTGATACTTGCTGAAACCTGTTCTGTTAAATATAGGATGTGGATTATTTAAATAATGTGACGATGGGGAGAGGTATGAGAAAATGTTAGAGGGATTCTGCTTAAAATGTGTTGCCTTGTACTATCTCTATATGCCAATGATGAAAAGAAATTGATGCCCATTTGAGGTCCAAGTGTTGCACCACCCAATTTCCCACTTTGAATTTTTCCCTGTGAGTGGCATCAGCAAAAAGAATTTATTTTTGCTGGTGCTGCACATTGGCTTTGTTAATGCTTGTGATTTAATGGTGTCTGTGTATGTTTCATGGCCGTTTCACATCCCTTTACATTTAATGTTGTCCAAGGCATCCCTCGGAAGGATGCCCTTTAACTGAAAGAGCATACAAACGTTCTTGCTTATGTCACATCCTGTCACAGAGGAGACACAGATGGGTATATCATGAGCAAGGGAATGAGTCTATTCCAAGCCACCTTCCTAAAATGTAGACCGAAATGATACCTTTTGGAATATCAAAGCATAGCTCCTAAAATAATTTGGCTACAGCATGTCAAAGCTCCCTCCCCAAACACCTTTCGATGAGGGCAAAGAAGTGCAGTATGGCTGATGCTCCAGAAAATCACAGCCACATTCGCACAGCTCTCCCAAAAACTCAGAGACTGTGGATTTTGAAGGTGGTCTGCATTGCTTATCCCACGTGAAACCCCCTTCCTATCGGGATCAGTTACTTGAGCAAGCCTCAAAATTCAGATACCCAAACAAGGTGTATGCTCACATCGATATTTATGTTGGGTGCAGTAGTAGTAATAACTTTATTTCAACTAAAAGCCATAAAGTATGTAATTTATGTTGTGTGTACTAAACAAGGAAATCATGATAGACAACACAACAGACATTGCATGGTAGAAATACAAGCAAATGAACCTATTTGAATGCTAGTGTGTCTCCTCCTAGGGCAGCATCCCACTTCAAACTCAAGCAGCAAGTGCGGCTTTGCGAGATGTGGACGGCTTCCTGCATGGAGGAGGTCTGCGAGGGCAGCACACACCCGGAGCGCTCGTTCGTCGTTGGCTGGCCCACCACAAACTGTGTGGCTACTTTCAGGTACATGAGTACTTCATGTGTTTATTGTCTTTCTATTTTTTTAAAGGGAGGGGCTGCATCACCAGAACTTCATGCAAAGACTGAGCAAACTCTTGGGGGAACATATTAGAAAAGTAGAACCATGTTCAAAGCAGGTCCTGGCTGCCTATAGAGGCCGCAATCAATGTTGTACACGTGTCCTGTCTCCACCAACGGGTGGCTGGGAGTGAGTAATAACAAAGAAAGAAAACACACATTCAGCAAATTACTCCAGTGAACACCTGGAGCAGAAAAACTCTAAATCCGGGCAGCAAAGTGTACTTTCTCATAGAACTATATCTCACATACTAGATGTTTACTAGATCTGTTTTCATTTCCTCAATGTGGTGGGTCAAAAGTATATTTTGTCCTGTTGTGTACCCACAAAATGTTATCTATTTATTTTTGCCATTTTGTTCTCTATGCTTGAGAGGGGGGAGCACAGAGTATGAGTGATTTTTTTTCTTTTTAATTTCTTCACAGAATAGCATTGCGTAGCAACTCAGACATGCTCAATAGATAATACAACGCTTACAGTTGTGATATTTCGTTGTCTAGTTCCTGAATCTACCAATGGGAAATATGTACATTCTACCACAGGTTCTGTGGTTTCCACATACATTATAGGGCAATTGTGCCTGTCTGAGAATTCACACAGAACAGTGATCAATAGGCACTCATCCATACAGAGCAGCCAAGCAAAGAAAGGTGGTCTGGCTGGGGGTCTGGATATATTTGTAAAGAGCTTCTTTGAGAAGTGAATCACCTTAATGTGCTTCTTGGAGAGAGCGCTTTGTGCACAAGACTAGGTATTGTCCAATTTTGAATATTTTGCCGAAAGCAATGTGGTTAACTTTATCGCAGACCTTGAAACGCATGAGGCTCCATGGTCTGGGCCCCTAGACCTGGAAATGGCTGCATCCTTCCAAAGAATGTCAGGTTCTTGACCGCATATGGCTTCCACGTGGGGTGTCACAGCTCTGCCATCCCTGTGTTGGCTAGGAGACCGATTGGAAAAGGAGTATGCCATGTATTTGTAGAATTATGTTCAATGCTGTAACATTAGAGCATTATAATATAATCAATCAATCAAGGGTTTGTAAAGCGCTAGCTACTCACCCGTAGCGGGTCTCAAGGCACTGGGGGGGGGGGGGGGGAAGAGGGGTGGGATTCACAGATCCGCTAGGATATAACATTAGAAATATAAAAAATATGTCACCTATTTATTGCTTCAGTGCGCTCTGTTCCTTTGGAATTGTTATAGGACTTTGGGACTTTGCTGGTGGCATGCTTGCAGTAGAGTTCCTGCCCGCTGTAGAGTCGGGCCATGTGTGGCATAGATGGCAGACGGAGAGATGCATGGGAATGCTGCATCGCTCATGTTGAGTTTATTGAAGAAGTGTTTTCAAGGTGGGGCCTGGCCAATGGTGGTGGAAAGGTGGTAGCTTATGGGGAGATTTAAAGCAGGTAATTAAAGCAATCCATCAAATAAAGTACATTTAGATTTAATTTGCTCTTTGCGGGTTCTTAGTCTATCTACAATCCCTCGAAATAAACGTTAGTCTAAATATGTTAGACATCTTACTTGGTTGTTTGGACGGAAAAACAAGCAGTGGATTCTAATCTATCTATACAATTTGTTTACGGTTTTATTAAAAACAGTCAAAATGTAAACTGATGCACTCTTACTGTAAAAAATAAAAATACAAAAGGTCTTCCTTTGACGGACGTTTATAGCCCAGATTGTTTGCAGATGGTTTGCTTCTCCACCCGTGAGTACATTTTAGTTAACACTGATAAAAGTGGGAGAAAGTGATAATGCTTTATATATTGAGTGCGTTCCCAAGACTCTGTGTGTATATACGTGTGTTCATGTGCGTTTACAGGAGCGTAGCTGTGACTAGCGCAGCAGGTGCAGTGGCACCAGGGCCCAGGGTTATGAGGGCCCACTGCTCCTCAATTACGCAAGTCTTTACCTGTCCCATGGGGTTGTAGAGGGGACCATTTTCCATGCTTGTGTAAGGGCCCAGCCCACCTTGAGGTGGGAGAAAGATGGGGGTCTCCCAGATATTCATTGAGTTGAAGTGGGGCACTGAAAGGTTGAGGAGACCACTGAAGTGTCGCCCCCCTCCGCCCCCCTTCCAGGCTGCAAGGGCCTGTGTTACACCCCGGCTTGTTTTACACTTGGACTTGGGCTTGAATGTTTTGCATTGCGTCACTGTTATCCTATTTTATTTTTCTCATTTTATCCACTTTGAAATTGTGTGTCCAATTCACAATCCTGGACCTATTTATTTGAGGAATGGAAACGTTTCCCCCAAATGTGCACACGCAGTTTTGGAGCCCACAGGTCCCATCACTATCGAAATCTGTAGGCAGTGTGTGATTGTGTAAGCAAGGGCAGATGCGTCTGTGTTGTGCAAATCTGCCTGTGAAAGAGGGGTGCACTGGAATTTGCATCTGCACACAAACCTTGCTATGTCAGAGTACCACGTTTGTGCAGTGTGCAAGGCAGTTTGCATCGTATTGTTTGCATGCACACAATAAAAAATGTTTGTTTATCTGCACTACCAGAGATAGGGCCAACGGTCTTACGAATCGAGCATTGTGCGTGATCCATAGAAAAGCAAAAAGAGGTGCCTGTAGATGCTTGAACCAACCAGAGATGTTTTAAGGCATGGCCAAAGTAAGGATTTGCCCAGGGCCCCCATAAGAAGGGGAACTTTTTCTCTGTTTGGCGCCTGTCTATTTTATTTATCTAAACCTTTGTACCTCTATCTGCCTACCTTTTTCTCTGACTCTGTATCTCTACCCAGTATCATTTTAAGATTTTTGGGGTTATCAGGTAGCATTTCAAATACTTTTGTGTGACTGTGTTTCTGAAAACTTAACATATAATTCGGTACTGTTTCGGCATCATGAGGGCTTACAGTAGCGGGTAATCGGTAACAACATTAATAGTTATTCTGACAGGGGTCGGTCCCCGAAATAGACCTTGCCAGGGTACCCAAAATCCTTAAAATAACTCTAGAACCAACACTTCATAAGCCGTGGCAATTCTCCTGGGTAGTTTGTGTTTAGTGTCTGTGACATTACAGGAATAGGTGAACTGTAATGTCTTGCCACAGCCGACCCTAAAAAAAATCGATCCATCTCGAACTTCAAGGTCACCCCCCAATTGCACATGAGCACAAGCACTCCAGGCACTTGCCGACCATCAGATAAAACAAGGCCTCCACAATAGATGCATTAGCCCACTCAGCTATGTTACCGGCATTGAACATTGTGCCCTGCCTCGTGTATATCGATTGTATCTCTTCGAGTGAGCCTTCCTGCTTGAGAGTTCTCTCAGTAAGTGGAGGGTTACAGTGTCAGTCGTGATGAAGTTATGCTCGACAGAAATCACGAAAAATCCTTTTGCTTCCAGAAGCCAAGTCAAGCCTCGGTAGCTGGGCTTAAAGTCGCCTTGTTTCAGCGAGATGCTGAAATGACGGCACTGCGCGGTTCTCCGAGCGAGGGGCGGGTCTAGAAAGCATTACTGGCCTGTCACGGCGTGAGGCTGATTACTGGAGACGTCTACTTAGCCACGTGACCGAGAAGGGCAGAGGGTTTATAGAGGAGGTGCGGCAGGGCTTGAGGGTGCTGCAGCTCTGGTCTGTGCGCGGGAATTGGAGCAGAATGAGGGGGCTCGTCTTGGCTCGAAGCGCGCCACCGCCGTCGGGCTCTCGGCCCCGGGCGCGTGCGATATGTTCTAGGCCTAGGGTAGTGGGTTATTAGTAAAGGTGTAGAAGAGCGGATGTGGCTAAACGGCCAGAGCGGCCGACATTGGCGCTGGGGAAGCAGGTACGAATCTCAGCGTCCGCTCAATATTTTGTGATTCTGGGCAAATCACTTAATCTCTCCATGCCTACCAAAAAATAAATGTGGTTGTGTAACGTAACTGGTGCGCATGTAAAGCCTCCATACCCTCTGGTCGAGTTCCCGCTATATTACGTGGGGGGGGGGGGGTGGAAAGCCTCGAAGCTTGCGCATCTCTGTGCACCGGCGAGTGTGAGATATCCGGACAGGCTCGAAGCGCGCCACCCCCAAGGATCACCGCTCGGCCACGGGATGTGTGAGATCTCAGGATAGGCTCGAGGGGTGCCATACTTATCAGGCGCACATTCCTCGGCCTGTGGCTTTGTAGGGTACCGGGGCAGAGAAAACACAGCCTTCCCCTTCAGGCCCTTCATTGGGCCCGGGGAAGTGTGTGATGCCAGGACAGGCGTGAAGCGCGGCTTCCCCGTCAGGCTTATGCCAGGGCCTTGTATGCAGCTATCCCCCGCGCCGACTTTGTTTCTGTTCCTAAGCTGCGCCCCGGTGACCCTACAGAAATGCACAGTTAGCTGTAATGGAGGTGTACAGCGCGGGGCATTAGGGGACTGACCGCCTGTGCAGCGAAGCCGGCACGAGCATCCTTTGGGGTGATGCGTCGACGTGCTGTTTAAAGGAGGAGCTGCAGTCTTTATTGCTGACCTCTGTGTGGGAGGCAGTGTACTGGTCCGGAGAGCCCTGTCGAGCACCGGGCATCACAGGTTATACCAGCATATTGCGAATGAAAGCCGCATCACCACAGGCCCTTAATTAGTCACACATCATTATCAGCTGTGTTCAGCTAACAGCGTGATCTCCCAATTACGGAGAATTTTCTTAGTTCAGTGGTTGGCACTTCCTTCTGGAGATTCTTTCATAATGCACATGCGGCTGAACCCATACATGCCAATAGACCCGATTCCGGCGGGAGAGACCCGCATTTCGAAGCACAAAATGGCTTTATTTGGGCGGTCCCCAGCCTGAAATTGCCCGTGCTTCAATAGAAGTACATGGGAGAAATATATTCTCCAGTTTATTTTGGGAAATCTCCCACTTCCCTTTTCTAAAAGGTTGGCATGTATGTGAATCTGTCCCGCCTGCCCGACGTGCGCCCTGCTAGCTGTCCTGCTACGTACCTGTGAATAGAACAAGCAGCAGCAGGCTGACTGTCAGCAGTAAACCGGGGGTTCACATACATTGTTGGTCACCTCCTGCTTTCAGAGAGCCCCTGTGACACTCAGCCATAGGCCAGCCTGCGGTCAGTGCAATCATCCATTCCCACAGCACTCCTACAGGTGCTGACCTGCTCCAGCCTTGCACTGTAAGCAGCCTCCCCACTGGTCCAGTTAAGAGCTCCGCTCCGGTACATGGCGAGCTCTTCTTACTTTCAAGTTAAAAGTGACTGAATTGTTCTCTCTCAAAATTCTCCCACTTTTCACAAGCTGTGTATTTTTTTGCCTAACAAACATCTGCTTTAACCAAACAAAATATTGTGGTCCTCTTTTCGGTGCTCCATTTATTAGGTCTCGCCTTGGCAGCGCATGCGCTGTCTCAGCGAGACCTAAAGTAATATCTATATGTTGGCAAGCAGCCGGCAGTTTCTCCTGCTGCTTGCCATTTGCTGAATGTTCGTATCGCTTTTGTTACCTTTGTTTTGATTGGCTGTTGATGTCCAACTGACTTCCGTGTAGTCCGGAATCCGCGGCCACCAACTACAGTTTTCGTCCGCACTGTTGCACTCTTTCTTTGTCTCGCGCATCTCTGCCTGACTTAAACGTGGCAGCGGCGCATGTGCAAGGAGCCGGTGTGCGCGAGGGGTGGGCAGCGCATGCTGCTTGTTTATGTTGTCCTCTAAGAAGCTCAAGAGCTGTGCGTGCTTGAATCTCTTCCCCCTCGTTGTACTCGCACCTCCCTTCAGTGGGCGGGTTGGGTGCTTCAGTGGGTGGTGTCCGCCAGTTCCCCTCAGTAAAGCTGGTGCAGCGGTTTCCGAGACAGCGGGAACATTCTGGAGGATCCTGCGGCCGGACATCCCTGATGGTAAGTGGATGCTTAGCCGAGGCCCTGCCCAGCTGCACTGCGCCTTCTATGCGGCGCTGCCCGCAGCAGCCTGCGTCACGGACGTGTTGCCTTCTGCTGACCTCAGCAGCAGGCCTCCGAGCGCCTCCATCATGCACAGCGCTCTCTTGCTGCATTAGGCATGCTGCATGGTTCAAGTTGTCGCCTCCCGCCCGATGGAGCACGTTCCCGCTTTGGCTGCGCACCCTTTGCCTTGCTGCCTTCCATGCACCGTTTGCACCTACCACAGCTCGGTTGCTGATGCTCTTCCTCAATCCTGCTTAGAGGGCATACTGGGCACTCGCCTTTAAGGCAGAAACTATCCGGGACACAACACTTCTCGGGACCTACATAATGTCTCGTATGCAGGCACTGAGGAACAAGCAATGCACGCTCAAGTTTTCAATGCCGGGATTCCACCCCCCCCCCCCTCCCTCAGTCTGTGGACACTGTTGGTGATATTCTTAATGTGCAATAATTTTAAACTGTTTGTGGTTAAACGCGTCTGTCTCACATTTAAAGGGGCATATATTTGCACAAAGTAGTGGTCTGGAAACTGTACGCTTATTCTGGATGCTCTTCCTTAACTTTCCCTAGTTAAACTTCTGATTTTACCGGCACTCCCCCTTCCAGGTCCACTTGCCTTCCTCCAGTTCTGCCCCCGCTGTACTCCATCCGCCGTTTAAAAGAAGCATTCATCCTTATCGGAGTGCTACACAATAAAGCCTGTCTGAGAACGTTACAGCCCGAACCCAGCAAGCTCCGAACCCGCCCCTTTTGCTCGTGTTCATCCAGCCTCTCACACTTCGATCAACTACTCATCCATCCACCAATCTCTTCACAAATGTGCACATTCATCCATATGCTCACTCGTTTATCCCTCGTGCATCGATCAATTCTATGGTTGACACGCGCCCATTCACACACTCATTATGCACCCATCTAGAGGCCTGTGCGCTTTCATACCTTCTTGAACTAGTTACTCAGTGACCCACTACCTCATCCACTCATTATCCCATCTATCCATCACCATGCAATGTATCAACCCTCACTCAGTCTTCCACTCACTATTGTTAAGACAATATTATTGGTGTTTTCACCGATTCAGTGACTACCTGTAAACTGCATAATCATGAACTGACCAAGTGGTTGGTCTGTGTACTGAGGTACTCGTAAGATTTCTAGTTTAGGGAAGACATAGGGCAACAGTGAGTTTTCTTCTCGTGCATGTGGTGTTGGGACTTGCCACAGTTTGAGGGTTACTGGTCCCTGTGCCCTTTGAACTTGAGTATGAGAGGGGCATCCTTTTTTGTAATTACTAGTGTTCCATTGCCCTGAAACGGTGAATGCGTGTTAGGAGGCATTATGGAAATTTTAAAATCAAGAGATTTATTCAATATTCCTTCCAGACTCACAAGCGGGCTCAGTCTTATTTCCGTCAGTAGGGGGCGCTGTGCTGCAGGCAGGCCATCTCCTGTGGTTAGTGAGTTGCAGGCCTGTGTAACACTCTACTCAGGTGGCTCGCTTCTCTCCCTCTTTGTTGAACACCTCTCCGTACCTACAGGTAGGTGTAACGAGCATTAAAAATGCAATAGGTCTCGCCTTTCATTAACTTAAAGCCATTTGCTTTGTTATACAATATCATTAGCAAAGTAAATGGCTTTAACTTAATCAAAGGCGAGACCTATTGCATTTTCAATGCTTGTTATACTTCTACAATTGTGGCATTATGGTGCATAATGTATTTACATATACTTAAAACGTCCTGTATGATTGTTATTAAAGGGTTGCTGAAGTTACCAGATTATTCCATATCACCAGGCACGCAATGGTCCACCCATAAGTTTATGCTCACAACCACGTGCATTGTGGTAGGTGTAGTCGTATTTCTCAGCAATGAAACCATGTGGAGCAAGATATTCCATTCAAATGGTTTGTAAAAGGAATGACTCAAACTGGAGCCCTGTGCCCTTGGATATATGGAGTGATTGTGGGTCACTAGTACTGGGGAAAGAGGGGACCCAAAGTTCAAGAAGGCCAGCAACAGCTCAACCCCATTGCACTTAGTTTTAAGAATGGTTCTACCTCTACAATAAATAACTGTACACCCCAGCCATCTATTTACATCCAGTGCTTAATTTATGCCAGCAGGGGCCGCCGGCACTTATTAGTGGGGACCTGCACTTAGTTCCCGCATCAGTTGTTTACAGAGTGTAAGAGGAAAAACCTATAGATTGGAAAGACGTGGGAAGAGCAAGACGGCAAAACCTTCGCAAAGGGAGAAAGAAGGAACCTGCAAGAGAAAGAGAAAGGGACATGAAGTGTATGGTAGGGGATTAAATGCCACCAGCCTTGGTATTCGGTGTTCTGACATTTAATTGCACCAAGCGCCGGCCTCTGAGCAGAGCTCAGTCACTGGCACTGCTCCTTTCACAAATTAATCACAGATTTCATCGACTTCTGCTGTGCTGTCTCTTGTCATATTCTCTGTCTCTTGAGTTATTTCACTTTTCTTTTTACTATTATTCTCCTTCTTGTCCTTCCCCTCCTACTTATACTGCACTCCTCTTTGTCTGACACCCCAACAATTATTTTTCTCAACTCAGTCACGCTTTGCTTTCCTCTGGTAAACAACTAGTGCCACTGGAATCAAGCTATCCTGGCTGAAGAGGGGTGAAACCCCAAAACCGGTCCTAGGATGCTTGTTTCCGGTCCAGGGAGGACCTGGCTTGGCAGTTCGGGCTGGACTGTTCCATGAGGCACAGGGTCAAGACTGATTTGCATATAGTCAGGTCTAAACTGGGGTGGCGTGGTGAGCAAAAGAATGATGGATTTAACCCAGATCTCTTGACTGGGGGTGAATGTTTTGATTTGTTCTGCATTCCGTCCATCAATTGAGTGTCTTTTGCTAACAACTAGTTATCACCTGTGTTTTAGGTTCTCAGGATGTACTCAAACTGCTGTCAAACAAATAGCTGGGTTGTCAGGCCTTATTGCTCTAAGCTGCTTCTGGTATTACTTTGCTTCTATGTTGATAGGCCTTAACATAGAGAGCCGTCTCAGCCACACATGCATATATTGCAGGGCAGTTAAGAGTGCTTGGGCCAACAGTATTGACAGCAAGCACTATGTAAATGCAATGACAAGAACAAGTTAGATTGAGATGGGCATGTGTTGGAAAGTGGATTTTTGTTAGGGGCAAATGTAGGTCTGCCCCTGGCAACCAGGCCACTAACACAGTATAGGGCTCAATACTTCCAGAGTACTGGTAGCTGCAACATGCATGGATTTGTTTGATAGATATTGCTTGTTCGAGGTGGCATACTTATCATGGACGTGCCTCTGTATTGAATTGACTGCTTTGCTATTGTTGCCCCACTTGTGGATTCAGACTCAACAGTTTGTTTATTTCCGTAAAGACCTAATCTGGGACTATACATTTTTTTACGGGATATCATATTGGACTCCATACTCCTTAAATGGTTGTACAGTAGTACAGACCCTTTCGGAAGACCCATTTGGACTCGCTACTGTTTCGTTTTTCATTTGGACTTTCCTGTTATCTGTACGATATTGGTCTTTGAGTATTAATAAATGATTACGACTTATGATTTGTTCGTATTGGACCACACTGCGACGATTTTCCCAATTCGCCTTGATAAAGTCTAAGATAGACGAAACACATGTCGGCAAGTCTGTGCACTGGGAAAAACTGTTAAAGGGAAACAAAACGAACTTGACAAATCAACAGATGGCCGTTCTGGATCACTCGTGTGCCAGACACCTTACTAGATTGCCCGTATGAACTGGTGTTGACTTCTGCATTAAAATATTGATTTATGTATAACTTATCCAATACTGTATTTGAATTATTAGTAACTATTAAGGGTGTGCTGTATTAGCTTTGTTTTTTGTCTCAATAATATTGAAAATGCTTCCGTTCTGAAATGATGAGGCTATGAAAGTACCATAAAGAGTCTCTTTGAAGTTGCATCAAAGGCAGTGGAGGGTGGTACTGCTGCAGAGTTGAGATTTGTTTTTCACCCTGAGGGTGAGGGGAAAAAAACTGAGAGCCTGATAGGTACCCGTCTCGGCACCTGCTTTTTAGAACTGCCGGTACTGAGCACCAGCACCACCCGGCCCACTTAAAGCTGTGACTGAAAGTTAGAAAGGTATATTTGGGAGATCTTTTCTGACGTGGTTTGAGGTGAGACTGCCTAAGGACAAAGCCTTAGGAAAACACATTAGGCCTTTTTATGTTCCCATTACCCAATTTAATGGCAGTCAATTTATCTACCTCGGAAGAATGGAAGCCGCAGCCTACCGTGCCCAGATATGAACTTCCTACCTTTATCACTACAGCTATCTGAAGCAAACTGGAACTTAGCGACCCATCTTGTCTGCTGGCAAAGAACAGTACAACTGTGCTGCACTTCTGTTTGTCCGGAAAATGCACATTTCTCAGTCGTCTGCAGTATTTGCATTCTTGGTTAATTATCCACCAGTTTTTAAGATTTGGGAAATTACCTACAGAATTTCGACCCCTTTCTGAATTTCAAGTCGGAGAGAACGCACATCCAAGCAGCACAATGGGGAAAAATAAATAATAATAATCCATATTTGTAAAGCACTAACATATCACTCGTTAAGGTTTCAAGGCGCTGGGGGCTGTCGGGGAGATTAAGTGAGCTATTGCCCAGAGTCAGATTATGCTGAGCTGGCGTCGGGAATCGAACCGTGAGCGCTGTGCTCCGGAGTCAGCCGTTCTGGCCGCTGCGCCACAAGAGACCGGAATAGATGAGCATCATTTCAGGCAATGGCTTAGGTTTCAGTGGCGGCTGGATTGAGCAGTGGGTACCCGCATAGTGAGTCTTTCAAGAAACACCATGCGGGCCAAGCCTCTCAGCCACACAGTGAAGACGTCCTCCTTTCCTATGAACTCTGCAATCAGGTGGGCACTGGAAGATGGCCAAACAAGCAAGGGGGGGGCTGAGGAAATGTGTAAGAGGGTACAGATACCCTCACACAAGGACAGAAAGGCTTCTGCCAGGTGTGTTGAAAGCTCACACTATGACTGCAGTTTGATGTATTTTCCCCCTTGTTTTTGGCCTTTAGGTAATAAAAATGTGACTTTACCATAATTCCGGGTGTCTTGCTTCATCATAGGGCGTTGCTCCTCGTGGGGGTGGCGCTGCAGTCCCCCACGGGCCCCGCAAGAGGGCTCTTTGGCGGAGATCTTTTGGTTGGAGACGCCGCAGTTGTGCATGGGTGTGTGTGGGCCTAATGGAAGACAAGTGGGTGGTGCGGTTAAAAATTGCTGGGTAGAGTTTCAGACCTTTATTCACTGCTCTACCTGGCAAATGGTTAAAAATAGTAATCCTGGAGCTACTCTTAATGAAAGAAATAAAAGAGGGCAGATCCTGGAAAGTAACTGCTGCTCTCAGGAATGTGAGTGGGGAGCCTACTGGTGAATGGTCAACATGTTTCGCGCTTACGAATGGGTCCTTAAGGGATCCCTAATGCGCTTCGTCAGGACCTAAGATAATTTAAATAGTGAGTGAAAGTGTTTGTGAGTGAAATAGAATACCAGGTTTCAGTGAGGTGTGGTTCTGTAGACCTGTTGTACCTCAATATTAGGGTTAGTCCAGCGTCTTTGCGCTGAGAGGTTTACCTGTCTTTTCTGGAAACCTCAACCCAACCTGGATTGGTAGGGAAAAAAAGGGGGGGGGAGAGACACACACATGGACAGGGGAGAAAAATATGCAGAGACAAGTAACATCAAGGTAAGTACTAGTACATTTTATATCACGAATGTCATATAAGCAACACAGGATAATTACAATGCACGCCATGCTTCTAAAGTAAACATAACACGATATAGCCAGCTTCAGTTCCCACGGGGTAAGTTTTACTGCCTCACACGAACAGCTGGCCAAGTGAGACACTCGGATGCGACGATACTCTCACTGCACAGTAACGGATTCAAGGCATTTTGGGGTCATAGTCCTCACTATCGAGTCCGTCACACACGCATGTTATGTTTACTTTAGAAGCATGGCGTGCATTGTAATTATCCTGTGTTGCTTATATGACATTCGTGATATAAAATGTACTAGTACTTACCTTGATGTTACTTGTCTCTGCATATTTTTCTCCCCTGTCCATGTGTGTGTCTCTCCCCCCCCTTTTTTTCCCTACCAATCCAGGTTGGGTTGAGGTTTCCAGAAAAGACAGGTAAACCTCTCAGCGCAAAGACGCTGGACTAACCCTAATATTGAGGTACAACAGGTCTACAGAACCACACCTCACTGAAACCTGTTATTCTATTTCACTCACAAACACTTTCACTCACTATTTAAATTATCTTAGGTCCTGACGAAGCGCATTAGGGATCCCTTAAGGACCCATTCGTAAGCGCGAAACATGTTGACCATTCACCAGTAGGCTCCCCACTCACATTCCTGAGAGCAGCAGTTACTTTCCAGGATCTGCCCTCTTTTATTTCTTTCATTAAGAGTAGCTCCAGGATTACTATTTTTAACCATTTGCCAGGTAGAGCAGTGAATAAAGGTCTGAAACTCTACCCAGCAATTTTTAACCGCACCACCCACTTGTCTTCCATTAGGCCCACACACACCCATGCACAACTGCGGCGTCTCCAACCAAAAGATCTCCGCCAAAGAGCCCTCTTGCGGGGCCCGTGGGGGACTGCAGCGCCACCCCCACGAGGAGCAACGCCCTATGATGAAACAAGACACCCGAAAGGGTGTGTGAGGGCACTATATACAAAAGGAGAAATTCCCCACACCACGTTGAGAGAACACACACAACCATAATTCCTCAGGAACAGTTACCCTCTCGTAATATTCAAGTTATTCTGAGGGAGCACGGGTACTGGACCTACTTTCTAATTACGCTCCCGGTCCCCCCCTCTTTTTGTGATATACTTTACCATAATTGCCATAGATTTTATAGATTTCCCATACAGATTTTTTTTTTACCTCAGTTTCTCCCACCTAAATATAAACTTATTTCCTCAGCGTTTCACATTTTCCCACATATTTGGACTTTGCCCAAGTTTGTAATTGCTTTTACTGACACATTCCAAGGTTAATCCGATTGTACCTTTGATATTCCGACTATACCCGAGACTGTGTGCAGTGACTGTCCCTACTGATGTACGCTGGTCTGTTGCACTTCTTAACAAGGAGGCGGAGGAAAGTTCTTGAGATTCTTTTAGGCTGGAATAGGCCAATCATGTCAAACTACTGGCGTTTAATATAGTGCCCGGGACAACATATTACTTCAATATTTGATGCCAATATTGGGAACCTCCTGTATTATGCAATAAAAAATGTTCCTTAGTTCTAATTTTAAGTAAAAACCATATTCACTCACATTTCTTCATAGTCTGTCACATTTTTGTTGTTCCAAATATTTCATCCTAAATTTACATAACGCTTCATCCAAATTCCAACACCTGTTTCACATAGCGCTCCATCAGGACATTGCAGTGAAATCCAGCTCACCAATCACAAGAAGGTTTGTTTCCTGAAGTCATATTTCATTCATGTAGTTTTCAATTCTGATGAACAATACACAAACCAGTAGGACGCCAGAAGCAACAAATAAAAATCCTAATTTCTCATTCAAATGTTAGCATGATTTCTATGGCTGAATTATTGTTGATTCAATCACATCCTAACATCTCGCTATAATACACAGTGTGAGGGTTATTGCATCTCAAGAAAGCCATGTACCACATCCTACAAAATGCATTTAATAGTTTACTCCTGTTTGTTGCATTGAAAAGGGCCTCCTTTATGTCGTATTTGAACCAAATTGATATGTACATATATGGTTTACATTCCTTTGTGCCTTGTTCTTTCTCTCGGTTAGTACCACAACTTTTTATAGATTCTGTGTGGGTCACTAATTTTATTAGTGCATTGTTTCCTTTGGTAAATTCTTATGGTTTAAACAGTATTTATGGCATTTCTTGTATGTTCTCTGGACTAATGTCGGTAATCAGTTTTCTAAACATTTAAAGGTTCAAGCAATGAGCCCCATTCTTGTAATGTGGGCTGTTGTAATGAGATTTCAGTCTGGGAGCTATGAACAGATTTTTAAGCACCTCTGATAAAGTGCCTCTCTTTGTACAGTGATCCCCATTTTTTGTTGACTGGTATTCCTGCAATCTGGGGCACTGCTGAACAGGCCCAGTCGTAGGTGCTCTGACCCTTGAAACATGATAAATTTGTTAACTTCTAGTAGGCCTACTTAACTTTGCAGTAAGGCCACAGTATAAGGTGTAGGAAAATACACCAATGGCATGGAAAAGATACACGTCGACTCTGGACTGCAGCACAAATAGATATTAATCTATAGAACATACAAGAAATACTATACATAATGTTTACACCATAAGAATGTGCCAACGCACCGATATAATTAGTGACTCATAGGGCATTTTCCTGCGGCACCCGAGCCCTGAAGCACAAAGGAGGAAGTGGATTTAAGGGGTACTACATCACCTGAAAAGGGATTTGTTACCCATGGAGACACTGAAACAGGAGGCTATACTTCTTGCTATTTAAGTCATACAAGTTTGGAAAGCACAACCCTGATAAAGTCCACAGAGGACGAAATGGGTTGGCTGGGCTGACTGGAACATTTAATTATTCAATTCAATTCATTTTTATTCGGATATGAAACGTCCATAAAAGCACAGGTCAAGATACCAACAAAAATACATACACTTATTTAAAAAAAGTGTGTGAAGCAATAGCAGCATAAAAGCAATAGACCAATGACTGCTTGTGGTGCGTAACAAATGGCAACAATAAGAATTCATGTATTAAAAAGAAAGACCGTGTGCAAAGCAGCGACTTCATAAAACACATGGGAGCTTATAGCCCATAGCAAATTGCAGCATAATGTAGTAAAGTAAGGTGCAATCGAGTATATACTATAAAAAAGAGTAACATAGTGTGCAAAACAACAACTTCATAAAAATACTGTCCGTGGGAGAGTTTATAACTCGTATCTAATAGCAGCATGATTTGATAAAGTGCAGTCAAGTATATACAGTACAAGGTCATGAATGGCTCAAACGGCACATAGGGAGGAAAACATGAGCACTATCAAGACAAATATAAAAATTCGGGGCAATGAGAGACAGCCATCAGGGGGTGCTCATATAGGTGCGTGAGCGAACTACCACTTTCAAAAAGGAACTCACATGGAAAACCGAGTCATCTCCCTTCAATTTAAGAATTTCCGTTTAGGCTGCTCTATAATCAGTGATGGCAGTTGCCTTAAAATAAGGAATCTGAAATTGTTTTATATATTTCTGATAGAAATTACAAAAGAATAAAAAATGTGACATTGATTGATTGCTGTGATTGCCACAAGGTCAGGGCATTTGTTTAAGATTAACATTGAACCCTAAGGGGAAGCAAAGCAGAAATTTTAAAATACCAGCCCTAAGGCGAAATAGCAAGCTTCTTTCCCAATGGCCTATGTTCCTTAAAAGATAGCTACATGGCAGATGTGATGGGGGACAAGTTGCGTCTACCAGGGACATATACCTTGCAACTGACAATTGCGAGAGCTCTGTGTCATATCTTGTGTTACTATATTGGTCATATAGGGCCTCCTGGAAGGATTTTTTATTTATACCCTCCATATCACTCGTATTTAAAAAGATATGTTCAAGCTACACACTGGCCAAACTTTTTCTAACAGCGGTGAGCCAGGGTATGTCCCCGCCATAATCACCTTTAAGACAATCAACTTTTATATCTCTCGTTAGGACCGCTGCCGGGTTTTGCCAAAATTTTAGCCAAAATATGTGTGTGCAAGCCCTGATGTAATCTTCAATGAAAAACAATTGTAATTCCTTATGGCAGAGGTAGTGAAGAGGAATTTGAGGCCCCCAGGAGTGTCCGACAAAATCTGTTTTCTTCACCCTGAATACTACTACATTTTGTGAAACACCAGACTTCAGCGCCATATGTTGTGATGGGAATGCACTTTGTTTTATAAATTTTGGTTATAGTTTAAACCACCTCGGCCCTTTTTGGTTGCGGAAGGCACAAAATGAATTGGTGGCTTTTAAAAACGTACTCCTGCTATGTGCCACATTGTCTGCCCAGGAACCGTTGGCTGAGAATACTATCCCCAAGTATGGGAAAATGCAAGTGCTTAATAAGCGTTCGGATCCTGAGGTAATTGAGTTGATAAGGTGCTTTTTTGGGCAGCAGGCCATTAAAAACGATTTATAAAATTGGTACAGTGATCTAAACCGACCATAAAATCCACAAAGCCCCAAATTAAAGTGTGTAGTGCATTGGGTGTGCAGCCCATTAGGACCGCATCATCCGCATACAGTGGGGCAGGGAGTGTTACCATTAATTCTCGGGACATCATTAGTAAATTCAGTCAGTACATTTTGTAAATCGTAATCGTGAGGCAGCATGATGGATAAAGGGATCCTCACTCTATGATGGAGCTAAATAAATCTTAGAGAAGTGGGCTTTCCAAGCTTCGCTAGTTATGTTACAGCTTAGGGCAGTGAGTGTAAGGCCCACCGTTCGCATGTCTTTGACTGCTGCCCAAAAAACATTTCCATTATTAAGCCTGGCGGCACATGCAAGGTTGTCCCAGCGTTCTTTTAGGATCTCATCTTTTCGTTGCTTGGCCACTTGGTTGTATTGACGCCTCAGGGACTTGATAAGATTTGCATCCCTTGGTTTTGTTACAAGTGCTGTGCGGAGCTCTCTATTTGCTTGTGAGGAGGCATTATTGAACCATCTTGGACTCTGATTGGTGTCTGATGCAGGCCTAGAGATCAGTCGTTTAATGCCTCCACATAGATGGCTAAAGGCATTAATTGTAACTCGCACAATATATAGGGTAGCAATAGGGGGAAAGGTAGAGTAAGAGGACACAGGGCACAACAAGGTTGTGGCTGAAAACCCTCACTCACCCAAGGGTGACATGCTTCATCATTGGGTTCCTCCAACACACGGGGACCGCAAGGTACCCCGTGTGGGCTACAACTTATTCAAAGGGGAAAGGAGCAGGAGTGCAAAGGACATGTTGGATCTACCAACTCAGAATGGTAAGGAGGGGCAGAGTGCAAAAAGAATAGTGAAGAGTGATTTTAAAAACTACCTACATAGGGGCAACAACTTTATTCTTCCTTCCATCTGTGGTAGTCTTTAAAAAGCAAGAGAAAAAATAAGGTTAAATATATATACCCTATCTATTAATCGGTCAACATGTTTCTGCTTTGGCGACAATTAAGTTCTGGGCATTCGTCAGGACCTGTATACTTTAGTCACTCTGCTAATGGAGGTGCATAAGAAATAAAATGAAAAATATATAAAGGTACTTGGGCCTCTATGCTTGACCAAGGGAATACGTCATCAATGTTGTTGGTCAGGAGGCTCTAGACATCATTATGTAAATTCCCACTCAACCGTCTACAGAGTCAATCACCATTGTCTGTTTCACTAAAATACCGCTCGGGTTCTCTGGCATTAATTGCCTTCGGGTTGAGATCGGTGGGTGACAGGCATGTGTCAATGGGTGATGGATGTGCTTTTATCATTCTGGTGAATAAGTTATTATTATCAACACCTTTCCAGATCACTCTCAAATTATCAGTAGAGGACACTAAATTGCTGGCACAACACTCTTTGGCAAAGTCCGGTCTAAGGGCGAATCTAATTGTTGTTGCAATTGGATTGTGGTCGCCCTGCACAGTTGATATGACCTCGGCCATTAATAAGAAATCTTCTAGAACACCTGCTAAAACTAAGACATAGGGACATGCTGCTGGTGGTAGGCTAAGAACTTCTTTACTAGCCTCAGCGGTCACCATACTAGCAGGATTTTCAATGAATGCGGTCGCACACTGCGTATTGCGCCCTAAAGTGGCTTTGTGTACAAAGCTTACGGGAGCGATGAGAGGGGCTAAGTGTGTAGGTGGGGATGGGATATTAGTACGTCCTGTATTAAGTGGATTTTTCTGGGCGGCAGTGAATTTAAGTGAAAAGCATTTCTTGACTTTGCTGCCAGTGTCGCAGGCACTGGTGGAGGGGATGGACATTAATGTCGGTGTCTGCGACTGTTGACTAAGGCTGAGTGCACTATTGGACTGTAAAGCACCTAAGATCAAAGAATGGTTGGTGGCACTTGTCAGTAAACTAGGTGTCGGGGGGGAGGGGGGGGGCGTCACAATCATCTTGGGCCTCCCCTACCAAGGGGACAGTTTGTGGAGCTGCCAATCCTAATGAAAGACGCCTCTCAGTTAGCTCGATCTCAGTGGCGACTATATTGACAGCTCTTCCAGCATACGATCTATGGAAGCAGAGGGGCGGAGGTTTAGTATACCAGTGCGTTTCCCCATGGCGTAAGTGTTCCAATGCTTATTGTTGTTGGGTGTATGTAACTCATCTCAGCAGGGCTTGGGGGATGAAGCCTGTCAGAGGGGTGGCCCAGCCCGGCCTCCTCCGGTCTCTGACGGGTGCAGATGGGCTCACCCTTGGCCCGGGCGCGTCCCGCGCTGCGGGAGCCCAGGCCGCGATTTAAGCACCTCTTGGCACGGGTGGTGGCATGGCAGCTTGGCGGCTCATGTTGCAGCGTGGGGGATGTAGTCCCCTCTCCCCTGCTGGATTGTGATGGTGGCGGCAAGTTTGGATTGAGCTCCCGCGCTGCGGGATCCCTGGCCGCGATTTAAGTGCCTCCGGGCACGGGTGGTGGCGTGGCAGCCCGGCGGCTCGCGTTGCAGCATGGCGGATGTAGTCCCCTCTCCCCCACTGGATGGTGACGGTGGCGGCAAGTTTGGATTGTGCTTATTGAAATATCAATAAAAGTTGGATACTGGACGCATACTTAAGACTCCTAACAACTGAATCTCATTTACTGTTCATCATTGTCATATTTGTTAACATTGGATTGCCTGGATTTGGCCCGGAAACAAAACAATATAGTGGGCGTTCCTTTTCTAATTGTGGTGTATAGTGACCCATACTGATTCAGGAAGAAATGTTGCACTAACTGAGAGAAAAAAGGCTCAAATGCATGTAAATATAGGACATATAGGTGGCTTTTTCAAATGCAATCATGACTAGAAATGTGGGTACACATTACAGGATGTGGTGCATTCCTTTCTTGAGATGTAACAACTCTTACACTGTATATTAGAACACGAAGTTAACTTGTGATTGAATCTATGATAGATAAACCATCAAAATCATGCCAAGGTTTTAATGAGAAGTTGGGATTATTTATAATTTCTAAAATACTTTTTGTTTTGTGTTTTTATTCATCTGAATTGAAAACACTATGAATAAAATATGAATTCTTGAAACTGACCTGATTTATTATTGATGCAGTGGATGCAGCGAGCCTGGATGAAGCACTATGCGAAATGCATGTTGGCATTTGGATTGAAGTATTATCCATAATGCAAACTTAATTGGTAATTAGAATGAAACATTGATCACGGTACAAACTAATTCAGAATTGCAATGAAATTTAGGATGAAATATTTGAAACACTAAAAATGTCTACAGACTAAGAAGAATGCAAATGAAATTTGTATTCAGATACTTGGCAAAAGAAAAATGATTCTAGCATAAAATAGATGCTCCAATGTGGTATCAAATATTGAAGAAGTGTCTGAGGATATTTGATTTTTGTCAGATTAACTGTGCATATTTTATCTATCTTGAGATCTTGCCAAAAAGATGGTTTTCTGCAATGTTTATGCTGCCTTCCCTGCCTGATCAGAACTGGGGGTTTCTATACACTTAGACTCTGACTACAAGCGGGGTGTAAAGGGCCAGGTTTTTACCGCACCGGGTGAATATGGATACCATGGTGCAGTATTTACCAGGTGTGATAAAAAATCCTATTTCCTACAGGAAAATGAGGGATTGTATGCAAAATTAGCGTTTCCCACAGCAAATTCTACATGGATTGATTTTACCATATGTTCTCCCCGGAGTACATTATGCTAGGTTTGAGCTGCCAAATATTGCCTTGGGGACAGTTGCAGGAGTAAGGTATTGACATATTTTAACGTAATAATTGTTGTAATTAATATTATTATTTAAGCTTATATAGCGTGACAGCTATCCACATGGGGTTTCCCGATGCCTGATGCCAGGTAGAGTGCAGACCAGAATACTACTTAAAACAGCCATATCTTCAATTGCTTGTGAAAAGAGGTCAGTGAGGTGCATCTTTTCAGGATAGGTGGCTGCTCATTCCAGAGCTTAGGGCCAATGTAGGCAAAAGACGGCCACCCATATTTTGTATGGTGTCGTAATTGTATTTATATAGCGCTTACTACCCCTTACGAGGCATCGAAGCGCTTTTTCGGCGAGTAGCGCGCTACACTGGAACCCAAGAAGGATTAGTGTTGAATTAGTATAGTGAAATATGAAAGTAATTTGAGTGGTGGATATGTTAGTCAGTTATTTAGATTCAGAAGGATAGTGGAGGGATAGAGGAGGGAATAAAGGTTTGCATTTATATAGCGCTTGTTACCCATGTTGGGGTGTTGAAGTGCTTTTTTGGAGAGTTCACACTACTCCGGAACCCATTAAAGGATTGGTGTTGAATTAGTATAGTGAAATATGTAAGTAATTTGAGTGGTAGATGTTAGTCGGTTATTTGGATTGAGAAGGGTAGCAGAGAGATAGAAGAGGTAAAGTGGTTTGCATATATATATATATATATATATATATATATATATATATATATATATATATATATATATATATATATATATATATATATATATAGCGCTTGTTATCCCTGATGGGGTGTTGACACGCTTTTTCGGCGAGTAGCACGCTACTCCAGAACCCATAAAGAATTAGTGGTGAATTAGTATGTTGAAATATGAAAGTAATTTGAGTGGTGGATATTAGTCAGTTATTTGGATTGAGAAGGATAGCAGAGGGATAGAAGAGGGGAAAAGGGTTGCATTTATATACTGCTTGCTACCCCTAATGAGGTGTTGAATCGCTTTTTTCGGCTAGTAGCACGCTATTCGCAGCCCATTGTGGATTATTGGTGAATTAGTGTAGTGAAATTTGATAAGTGGATATGTTAGTCTGTTTGATTGAAAAGGATAGTGGAGGGATAGAAGAGTGAAGGATTTCGAGTTTCTTTTTTTTTGGGTGTCATAGCAGTAGTGGGAGCCTGGGGATGAGTAAAAAGGGATGTGGAGGGGAAGAGTCGGAGGGAAGAGTTTAGAAAGGTTTGTTTTGGGGGATCAGTATAGTAAAAAAGGTATCAGATGGTGCAAGGAGGAGAGTCTAGAAAGGGCTATTTTGGGGGTCATAAGTGGTATAGTGTTTGAGATGAATGAGAGAGTGGATATTAAAAGATATATTGATAGAGGAATAGGGTGAGGATTAGGGTAGTGCATTGGAAAGAGTAGAAAAAAGAGGTTGGAGATGAGTCAGGGTTGAGGTAGAAGATATATTAAGAGAGGCATAGGGTGAGAAATAGGGTAGTGCACTGGATATGCTGAATTAGAAGAAAGTAATAAATATATAGATCCAAAAGTACATGGAAAGTTTATAGATGCATAAAGGAAGTAAGTATATGTAGATTACATATATTGCTAGAGGTAGAGGGTGAGAAATAGGGTAGTGTTTTTTGAGTAAAGTAATAAATAGATCCAAGTACATGAAAGGTATATAGATGGATGTAACTTGGAGCTTGTTCTTATTTCGTCTGTCATCTTTAGCTATTGGTTTTTTATACAAAAAAATTGTACTGCAAATACTAAATTTCTACTTCCTGTGACATTTTAACCTTCCTTTTTAATAATTGTTTCTGACTTATAGCAGAAACATTTAGTAACTCTCAACGTGTGATCAGAACCATTACTTATATTCATGTTTTTCTTTTAATTCTTATTAGACCACATGGCTACCAATGAAGGCGTACCGCTAAAACGCGCGTAGACACGAATAACATTAGCCATGATCACTTTGTTAGGTTGTCTATAATTGAATTTCTTGTCCCTATGTCTATTATTACAATATCATGTTTGACATACAGCAATATGCAGTACCATTAGGCCATGTATGAATGGATGAGTATGACTGAAGATCATTAGTAATTATCATATATTCACATCTTGCACTTAAGACATAGGCCAAGAATAAAATTGTGCATTTATCAAAACTCCTATTGATGTAATTTTTTGTGTTCTTCTTTTTCTGTTAAGAGAAAATATTTAAAAATATTCTTCACAAATACTTGGTTTCTAAAAATAATAAAATTTTTATCTTTGACATCTTTCCTTTTCTGGTCACGCATGAGTTTTGTTTATTATAAGTCCACTTTTATCCATTTCCTAAATGATTTATTCACATACAGTATCTCGACCCTGATTTTGGAAATTTGTTCAGGGGTACCTGTATTTTCACATATAGGTATATAGATGCATAAAGGAAGTATCAGTAGATTAAAGATGCATTCAATAAACTCTGGTTTTAAAGTGTTGTACTTAAAAATGTATTTATTCATATTTTTGTTTAAACATAATTATTCAACATGTTTATACAGAGTAATACACATGTATAGGTACATATCTGTAGCACAAATAACTGCTTATATACAGAGGGAACTGCTGTATATTTCTGTTTGCATATGGTGCTTATGTGGGAAAGAGCCATTTCTTAAGTAACTGAAGATAAGGTGTTTATCGTGGATCTTATGTTGGGGGGGGGGTAAAGAGTTTCATATTTTGGCTGCTTGAACAGAGAAGGATGTGTCACGCATGTTTTTTTTTCTTGTATCTTGGGATTTTGAGGCGAGGTATATGGGTCTGTTTAACTTTTGGAACGGAACCTAGGGTGAGAGAACTGGATCTTAAGGTGCGAGCCGATTGATGGGGTCTCACAATACCAAGGAGATCTTGAGGGCCAACTCCTGATCTAGCTGTGTGCACAAAGCACATTGTATTGTATTTAATATTAATAGGTAATAATGGTATTAACTTGGATTTCGGATTCCATGTGCTAACAGGAGCTTTTGCGTGAATCAATATTTACTCTCCTCACCTGTAATCAGAAGCATAAAGGAGAACACACTGCAGTACACAATGACATCGCTGAGCTCCATTATATGTTTGATTGCTTCATGTCCACGTTCTTGATATAGTCTTATCTCTTTCCTCATTGCAGTTCCCCGGAGCAAAAAGAGAAATGGTTTTCTTCCCTTCTCAGGTATTTATTTCTTTTTTACTAGTGCGAACAAGTAACTTTAAGTTAAACATTTCATCTTGGAAGTTATATTTTCATTAAATTGTAATACAATTCTATACTGAGACAACTAGAACAGACACCCCAACTAAAAGGAACTACAAACCATAAACTGCAGTAATGCCCCTCTGTTGTGTGGTAAACTTGAAGAAATCTCTCCTGTCCCTTGGCTATGGGAGTCTTCTCCGAAAGCATTTTGTCTTTTTGGGAGGGTGAGTAGGAGTGGGCACTGAGAAAGTGTTCAGCACAAATTCCACCCCCTCTCTAGGACCACTATAAAGCTTCTTAAGCAGTGACTGGCTCCACCCCCTTTGCCAGGCCCATCCCCTCCATGGCTGCATATCCTCTTTCACGTTGTAAATAGTTTTTAAAGGTTGACAGGCCACGACATCCCCGAAAGGTGGCAACATGCCAACAGACACGGTTTAGGTGAGGAACTCGTGATTTTTTTAATCCGGAAATGTCTTTATTTTAGCTGTCTCCTGCCTAAAATTACCGTTGATTCAACGTAAATCAATGGGGAGAATAAAGTCCACCAATTTCCTGTTTTCAAATTCTCCCTCTTTCTGGTTGCAAAATGTTGGCATATATAGGGATGGTGCCCGGCTTGTATTATTTCAAGCCAGCAAATCTGATCCAGTCGCAAAGACTGCTACATGCAAACCACAAATGCCACCCACAACACCAAGCAGAAATATATAGACCAATGGTGAAAGAACGGTCCGCTACATAGAATTAGTACATTGGACCAGGATGCTCCCAAATCTGAAAATACAGGCCCATCTTGAGGGGAGGGTGAAGGGGGTTCATTAAAAGCAGGCATCTTTTGTCCATCCCCTCCTATTCATTAGAGTCTGGTCAAAATTGGTCCAGTGCAAAGAGATGTTGTGCAACTTAATATCTAAAAGGTGTGCGTTAATAATATGTGACTGTATGTGGGGTGTCCGTTGTCTGTCATATGGATTGGAAAAACACCACATTTTTGAATAGCCGCTAACTGTTTAGACTATTACATTTTAGAGTCGATGTATGTAAATTCACCTCCAATAAATATCCTGATAATCCTCCAAAACAAAAGTAACATACACAAACAGGTCTCTAGTTATTCATAACACCAACTAGTTTTACGGTTTTAGGGGAGAGCAAAGATCAATACTTTGAATGGCAGACGAACTTCTGGCAGTGATATAAATTGTCAACACTCATTACCAAATCTCTTTAATTTGTGACCTTTTATCTCTGTTAATATATTCATAAATCGTGTGTCTCCATGTGTCCTTTGTTTCCTGATGTACTTTTAATAGTGTCTCCTTCAGGCCTATGCTTTATCTTTCTTGCATGCATAGGACCTGTTACTTCCTAAGCCCTCTAGATTATAAATGAATGGGTGGGCTTGCATGGACTGACTCCTCATTGTTGCTTTTACTAGTCGCATCTCAGAGGAGAAAGAAAATGACTACCCGAAGAGCCTTCTGGTAAAGATCTCTGCTAAAGATGTTGGAAATGGTGCCCAGGTAAGTGTATCTGTAATAAAATGTGTTTGCTACCTCTGATTAACAATTCTTCTTTTCTGCTCTTAATTTCCTTTCCTACATCTTGCCACAATGTCCTAATCAGTTATTCAATGGGAGCATTGCAATTCCTTTTTTTCAGTATAAATCTCTCCATTGTAGAAGGGGAAGGTGTACCCCATCTTTCCTTAGACGAACCACAGGCCATTGCAGATCTTTTACCAATGGCTCCAAGACCACCCTGACAATTGCGCTGTGAGCCCATTCTGTTTGTTACCATAGCCGTTATTATCTTCCTCCCACACCATAATGCAGAATACATCATTAAATCATGTAAGTCCCTCTTCTGCCGCCTTGTATTCACTCAGGTGGAATGAGAAATCAACGCTTAACCCCGTACATGAAGACTCATCTCACAGAGAAACCTGTACTTCTGCCAAGCAGGAGGGATGAGGAGGAATGGGCAACCATTGATAATATATATCACTTTAAAGAAACGCACGCCAATAATCTTAACCATCTCACCTATTTCATAATTGACTCCATTCCAATGTCCAGAAGAGGGGGTAACAGGCTACACTTAGACGCCTCGAAACACAATACATTTTGGAACTTGATACCAAGACTCCAAATGGACACAACTCCAGTGAGGATTTTTATACTTGGTTATGATGAATATGACAGGTGATAATAGCTGAGTTACTTCCTGTCCATGCAACATGAATGATCAATCAATTACTATCCTGATCTTATCCGCATTTCTTCAGCATACTGCAGTAAGCATTAAGCTTTTATGAGTTTACTATTTTATTTCATACACCCTTTTATTTAGTTATGTATAATAAGGGGTGTTGGATACCGGGGGCAAAGTCATGCTGGTGTTGTTGGACTTGTCGGCGGCTTTCGACACCGTCCCCCATGAGGGCCTGCTCGCAAGACTCTTTGAGATTGGTCTGCGGGGGACGGTGCTCAAATGGTTTTCTTCCTTTTTGGCCGGCCGCCGGCAAACTATCTGGACATCATCTGACACCGCCGTAATGCCGCCTCTGGGAGTCGGGGTCCCTCAGGGCTCTATATTGAGCCCAACCCTTTTTAACATCTTTATGACCCCTTTGGCGGCGGTGGCGGAGTCATTTGGTGCCCGGATCGTGTCGTATGCCGACGACACCCAGCTCCTCTTCTCTTGCGAGAGAGGGGCTGACTTTGACGGGGAGAGTATCCAGAATTGCCTTGGGGCTGTGTTCGCATGGTTCCAACTGAACAGCCTCAAGTGCAATTCCGACAAATCGGAGGTACTCTTCTTCGGGTGCGATACGGAGCCTAGCTGGCAGGCCTGGTGGCCCTTCGACATGATCCCTCCGTCCGGCTCTTCTCCCATGGCTAAAAATTTGGGGGTTAAGATGGACAAGGGGCTGACGATGAAAGCCCAGATCTTGGGGGTAACCGGCACTTGCTTCGGCCTGTTAAAAATGCTGCGGAGGTTCTTGCCTCTCTTGTCCGAGGAGCACAGGAGGCTGACGGTGCAGGCTCTGATAGGCTCCAGGTTGGATTATGCCAACATTCTTTACCTGGGCCTGCCAGAGTATCTGCTACAAAGGCTTCAAGTTGCACAGAACGCGGCGGCCAGGGCCATCTTTGGCCTAAGTAGACGGGCCAGCGCCTCTGGGTTGTTGGTGACGTTACACTGGCTACCCATCCGCAAACGGATTGCCTTTAAGGCTCTGACCTTGGCCTACAAAGCGCTCCATGCTGTGGGAGCTAAACATCTCCAAAAGAGACTGACCTTTTACCATCCGACTCGCTCGTTGAGGTCAGAATCTCTACTCTTGGCGGCTGTTCCGCGTGTGAAGAGGGCTCGCCTTGGGGGCCGCTCTTTCAGTCTGTTGGCCCCACAGATGTGGAATGAACTACCGCTCCCTTTGCGGGGGGCGTCTACTCTCCTTGATTTTAGAAGAGGTCTCAAAATCTGGCTGTTTTCCCAATAGGTTTCCCAGTAGTTTTGCTTTCTTTTTGTTTCTTTTACCCTCTTTTGGCTGTGTTGTGTTATTCTGAAATCTGTTCCCCTTACCTAAAAGCGCCGGGACACTCTTTTTGAGTAACCGTTGCGCTATACAAAAGAATAAATAACATAACATAACATAATTCAGGAACATGGGTAGTTCCAGAGTAGCACGTATTTTAACAATTCACAGAGCACTTTAGACAAGGGCAGAAAAAGCCACAATATTGGATACATTGTTTCCAGGCAAGCATAACAATCAATCAGCTATAGTTAAACAAAGTAAAACATGTAATCACATTATGTGCACTATTTTGTATTATACATGTATATCATATGTTTTTTTACTATACCTACATGCAAATTGGCAACATTAGGTTTTAAATTACAATTGTTTGAATACTTTTATAACAATGGTTATGTATTTATATCAAGTGTATTTTAACCTTTCATCTATTTATTGCTGATTTGCACAATCCTATCTGAGACAATGAAATGTTATAAGTATTTCTTCCATGTCTATACGATGAATTTACCACGTGTGATTGAACTAGCACCTTAAAAAGAATAATGTGACTCCCGTAGCGCGTCATGTGATCAAGGCCGAAACGTGTCTTGGCGATCGTGGTGACCAAACAAAAAATAACCGCACAAAAACGAGGGTTGGCATTCGTTTGCTCCCCACTGAAGGGAAGTTTCAGAGAACGGTGGAAGTGGAGATATATATATATATATATATATATATATATATATATATATATATATATACGTGTGTGTGTGTGTTATTGTATAACGTGGGGTCATAGGTCCTATAACTAGGTCATACCCATTGCTTTGAGTCTTTATAGAGTATTCCAGGGAAAAAGTGGGCGCTGTTGGCTTCTTTAACCTTTGCCTGTGTGGAGTTTGCAGAGTTATGCAAGCAGCGATATGCGTTGGGTCACGCCGTTCACGCTGATTTTTAGCACCGGGGGTTTCCCTGCACTGGAAGAACATCGTGAACAGCACCATGTGCAGCGCAAGAGGGTGCTGCTCCTTTCTGCCACTCAAGTAGATGCTCTACTTGAGCAACCGCTTCCTCAATGCGAACGGAATGTTTCTCAGCGTAGCCGCCATCCATGACCGCCTGGATTGAGAAATCTCGCCGGGAGGTGGTCTGGAGTAAGATTTTCCTCACTTGACCCTTAACATTGGTGAGCACGAGTTGGGTAAAAACTCTGCTCTGCGTTTTTAGAAACTCTGCATGCTGCGCGGAGTGGGAAAAACTCCGCAAGCTCCACAAGAGGAGTAGAATTTCATGTCCAGGCCTACTTAACCCTGCCATCACTTGCAGAGCCACACCACTGCCATCTTTCTTTGACAACACTTGCAGGACACTTACTTCTACAGTTGCAAGGTCTAGGATTCTGCATTCTTCAAGGGCAACAGTTCTGATTTACTACAGATGGTGATGCAGTAATACACAAGTCCTGTGATGCATCTCAGCATCTCAATGAGTTGTACTCAACAGTAAGCTCCACATGAGGCAGTTATTTCATCTCTTTGTCATTTGGGCAGCCATGAGAACAGTTTTTCCCATTTTAATTTATTATTCTGCATTCTCATCTGCAATCATGCTGCCAGCTGCAAATCTGATAGTGTAGTTATCATCTCCCTGCTACACTACCCTACATCTGCCTACATAGACTCTTGACCAGTGGGGCCACAGCTGCCCCAGACTCAATTGACCCAGAAAGTGAGCACACACACCACACTGCCACAGAGAAGTCCACCGGAATTATTGCCTGATTTCTAGTGTTATAGACAGGAAACGCTCTGAAATTTAGAGTGAGATTTCAAGTTGGGTGGTATTGTGTGAGCTGTTTCATCGGTGCAGGCGGTGTCCTCTGGCAGATGATGCTCACAGACTTGGTTCTATGAGAAAGGAGACTCGAGTAGCAGTGCAGGAGCATGCAGCCCATCATGTAAAGGGTAGAAGCATTAACACCAGCTGAACCAGTATCACTGTTCTGTGGGCATATTTCTAAGTCAGCAGTTCAGTGGTGCTTTAAGGAAAAAACAGATTTAATACCACGAATAAACATTTTGATGAAACTTTGCAGCATGAATGCATGTAGCAATAGCTTGGCTTTTGTACACGTTCTCACATAAATGTGTTAATGTATCCCCCCAATCATGCCAGTGAACAGTACTAGCGAAAGTAAACTTTATTTACTATCCATTTCTCAACGTACTTGGACACAGCTGTAGTAATTGTCCAGGTCTCTCATAAGTGCCTTAACCGACTGTTCACTACTTTGAGTCATACTGGCTGCACCTCAAAGGTCTGCATCGTAGAGCACCAGTGTACCCGCCATCTGGCATTCTTGTCAATAAATGGTACTACCAGGCCTCTTCCATCTTTCTTCGGTCCTCCAAATCGGAGACTATTGCATAAATTGCCCCTTTCCTGACTGACCCCTGTCCGCAATAGCCACAAATGTGGCGCTGAGATGGTCGGTTCTCTGTGACCCAGATCAGCAGCAAAGGAACACGACACTGCACTGCATCACTGTAGAGTCCGTGCAGAATAAGGCAGTAGGAGAAACGTCCTCCATGGGTGCAAGCGCCATTGGAAGTCTGGCTCAGATATTCCCAGGATCAAGTTGGCCAGGTCATGCTGCGTTTTCCTCTGTTACTTCAGTGTTCCAGAATGACGCACAGTAAAGCAAGAAATAACAATCCGGGTACATTGTATGAATAAAGTTTCAAAGGCATAACTGTGTTAACTACACAGAGGGAGAAAAGAGGGTTGCCACTCTTCTGAAGGGAACAAATAAACAAAACACCACATTTCCACGCAAGTGACAGTAGAGGGTGTCAGTTCTGTGTCTAGTGGGCACATCATCCACTGGGAAGGGGGAGAGATAGAGAGGGTGAGGTTAGGCATCAACCGTTTGGCAGCCCGCGGCCCATGTGTGAAGCACTCGTCCAAGATGGTGGTTCCCATGTCCCTTAAGTTAAATAACATTGTAGCGAAAACTATTAACCCATATGGTGCTTGACTGTATTTGGTAAATTTAGAGCCGCCTTCTCAGGTATGCCAATGCTTAAACTTTTGCAAGCATGTCCTACTGTCTGCAATGAGGGTGTCATTATAGGTGTAGATTGCCTTAGACCTAGGACAAGTGAGGTGCAAAGTCGTAAAGATTTGTTTATGCACCGTTCACAAAGCTCTATGGGAAAGTTTGGAAAGGTTACAAAATTGTTTCGATTTGACACACTGGCATAACAAGTTTGATTATTCGCAACAATTCATGTAGTATGTGTCCTAATTTAACACTGACAAATTTGTTTTTCTTATGAAATAGTTTTAAAGAAAACAGCTACGTATTTTTCTGCTGATCAATGCCATTGTGCATAGAAAAAAAGCCCCTCATGGAAAACTTGCCTAGAAAAGTTCTGCATTCATTTTCTATTGTGTTTGAAAAACTGGACAAGACTTAAAGTTGACTTTTAGAAAGGCTGCATACGGTTCCCAGCTTTTCTGTGTTCAATTAGTTTTAAATATCTCTCCAAGTGCCGAAAAACTTCGAGGTCGAAAGCGAAGTTAATCCAGGAAAAGTATTGTCAAGTGCAAAAATAATACGAGTCGGAGAACTGAGCAAGTGGAATTAAAAATGCACATGCGTACTTATGACAGGGATACTTTAGCCAATATTTGAATCATGTCAATGTATTGTTAATGTGATGTAAATTTGAGGTGTGGGCCGTGTAAAACATTTGTCGGATAAACTCCTATTATGAGATGGCATCTCCGCAATCCATGTTATGGCACAGATCCCCCCCTGTCCCGCCTGTGGGGTCTGAGTCGCAGTTGTCGCAGAATGGCTGATTCTGCATAGCGCCAGCATACCAGATGGGATCACAGTGCTCCCAGCACGCAGTATTTTTCCCGCTTCACAGCCTGGCTTGTCCCTTGTGTGCTGGCGATAACAACATTCCTTCCATGCAAAAAGTCACATAGGACACAAAATATCTTATTACCTTTTCACTGGAGGGCAAACAGATTTCAGTCTGCTGGCCTGCTCCTGCGTGGCAGATGTCATTGTATATTCTGCATCTCTGGAGGAATGCGCGAGCCAGGGCCACCTGGGCACCCTGCAGTGGGCTCCAGGGTCTCTGGCCTTTAGATCCCTTCATACTACAGTGGGTGTAAAGTGCTCACCAGCTCCAGCTGGAGCTCTATCTACGCCTAGGAAGAGGACCTGGAATCGGGTACATTGGAGGGCTTGTTGTAGGGATTGCTTCTGTAGGGGAAGCGACACTGTCCTCTGTCACAGTTTCTTGATTCTAGTCTGTCTAAAGGAGCTTATCATCCGCAGTAAAAGTGAGTGATCTTTCCTTAAATCCACCCCTGGGATGATAATAGTTGCTCTGCATGAAAAACTATTCCATTCTACACATCTAGCAATTGTATCTAAAGCATGTAGGCTGTAAGGTCAAGCAGATGTCGCACCACGGCAGGTGCCTTGTGTCTTTCGGATGACACTGATGCCTTCCAGTTGGTAATAACTGAAAGCTGCACCTCCAGGATAATCAAATAGTAACTCTAATTCCATATTCCATTTATGAACCTGCATATTAAAAAAAAAAAAAGTTTTTTTGCACAGGTAGAATAATTATTGCACCAAACAATAGGGTGCACTAGCCATAGAAACTCGGAGCTGTCCCTAGCAACCCCATCCTATCTGAGAACCTTATACCAGTGAACATCATACTAAGGTACCACACAAAGCTTTGAATGCAAGATTGAAAGGATACATTTGTCAGGAAATATTTGTGTCATATGTTCAGAAAGCTTTGCTAACTATGTGAAGTAAGTTGAAACATTAATGCGATGGTGTGGGAAGAAGAGATGCTGAGAACATGTAGTAGTTTTGGGGGGAAAAGCACCCGCTAAAAAGTTGGTTTTCAACATTTTAGAGAATGGAGATATGTGATGACCCCGGGTGTTAGACTGTTCATCCATTTTGATTCTAAATTTTAGTTTGGAGGCTCTGATACGCATGCCTCTCGGCCTGTAGAAACTCCACAGACGCGATGTCCGGTGTCTGCAGCTAATGATCCATATGAAATCAATAGAGGTGAATATATATATAATTTTTGAAAGGTGGGGGTTTGCAGGACCAGTGACCCTCACTGAAGTTTTTGGAAAGTGATTCACATGTTGGAAGGATGAGTGATTTCAAAACGGGTGACGCCCTCCAAGTGACTACGAATTGGCTGACAGGTGGAGAGGAGACCACCAAGATTCTTAATAACATTGAGATACAAATATTTGCCCTAGTTCAGGCTTTACTGAGGAAGTGTCTGGACAAACATATTAAAGTGAGTAAGATTATGTTGGGAAGTGTGCTAGGGGCCCTTATTCTAGCCAGACATCAGAAGCCAAACTTTTAGGACCGATCTGGGATGTTTACCCAAGTCTAAACTCCAAAATAGGATCAGTAGTCCAGTCCATGACTCATGAAACTCAGCACCTCAAAATACTATGCCATTCATCCCACCAGATAGCCAGTGATAAGTGGTCGACTGCCTAGTTAACTGCTTTCTTGGTTGTCGGGCTATAATCTGCAACCTTCTCAACTACCAAATCAGTAGCCTCCAGTGGCACAAAATGCAGCAGTGTGACTGATCCATGGCTACCGAAACTCTACTCCGCAAAGCAGAAGCCAACACTCGCGCTCGGTCAGCTACGCAATCACGTCCAATTCCCTGTGCCTCGTCTTCACAGAAATTGTGCTTTACCAACCAAATCCACCACTTAACGTTTGATTAGAATAACATCTTGGCGATTCCCAGAACTAAATGCAAGAAGGGACGTGGCAAACTCTTCTTAGGCTTCTTCATTGCTGGCCCTCGCTTGTTGTGAAATTCCCTGCCACCCCAGCTCTGCAACGCCCACAACCTCATGCCATTCCCCCCAAAAATTAAATTACCCATGCTGTATCTTAGCCTCCCACATACACCTAGTATATCCTGCTGTCCTTCCTTTCAAATATGACGCCTTCCTCCATGAGTCGCCTTCCTACTGCTCGGTGTCCCATCACTAGCGCCTAGAAGCAATTAAGTATTGCAGTGTGGCCTCAGAAATAAAGAAGTGTCTCTAGCATACCTTAGTTTGGATGGTTGAGACTTCCTCTGCTATGCTGGGAAAAGCAGGTGCCACATTATGTGATAAAGTACAGATGCCATCACAAACATTTTCCCTCCACAAAGTCAGCAAATCCTTTGACTACAAAGTTGCATGTCCAGCACTACGTTCGCCATCACTGCCACACCAAACGTACATATTACAACAGGCAATCGTGAGGCTACTCTGCCTACACACAATATAAGCCCCTTACTAAAAACGGAAGCAATCTAAAGTGTGGCTGAGCACATTAACGCCACCTGTGGAACACTAAGGACCAGAGATGGCGTGGAAGTTAGCAGAATAGTTCAGCCTGCTCCTCTTCACCTCTCTACAAGTCTTTCTGTGAAGGTGCGGTAAGTATTCCTGTTGAGGAACAGGGATGGGGTGGGAAGAAGTGATGCTGGGAACAGGCACCTAATTAAGGTCTTAAGTTTGGAACTGAATTGTTCCTGCAAAAATGTTAATGACCAAAATACAGTATTCAAATATGCTTTTGTGCTCCATATACCTGCGTTGTTCATGCTTTTATTTGTCACAGCTGAATTTGCTGCAAAATACGCATATCCGAATTCATACTTCCAGTCTGGAGAATTATTCATATGCAGCTTATGCAACATGGGCCTTTCCTTATAGTCTTTCTCTTTTTCCCCACACAGTCAACAACATTCACAATAACCAACGCTGAAACCACAAGAGACGTTATCAAGATGGCACTGCAGCAATTTGGAGACAATGTGAGTATTTGCCATGAGCAGTGAGGTGAACTTTGAAGACCAAGGGATGGTCATGTTGGCTTTCAAGGTGTGACAGGTTTTTCTCCTTATTGTAGTTAACTTCTTGTTGCATACTTCTGTACTACATGGATCAATACTGAGATCTGAGGTTTACTCATGGTTTTAGCAATGACCGCTTTTAGCTGTCTGTTGTCAACAGGTCTATTTTGAACTATAACCAACTTAAAGTGGGCTTAGACAGCCTATTGATTACTTTTCTTGTCACTCTATTGCTTGCTTGCATATTCTACAGCTTTTCTTCTTCTGTTTGTCTCTCTCTTGGAGCACAGTTTATTTCTCATCTTTTTGAATGAATTTATTGTATCATTTCACTGCTTATATTCAGCAAACCACTTTTTTTATTGTTGTTAAAGCATTTGAGACTGCATGTGTTTAAGCGCTCTCTCTCTCTCTCGCTCTCTCTCTCATGCTGATTTCCCATAAAATACCTGTCCCACCGCATGTGCTCAGTGCTGCTCACTCTTTCTCCCACCCTCCCCAACACTCCTGCTTTAAAAATAAATAAATTATTTCCTCCCCTTGACCTCAAGCTTGCCTGTTAAACATCTGTCCTCTCCTCATTGCTTCCCCTACCGGTTCCTCAGGCCCTCCTCCCTCTCTGAGTCCTAAAAATATATATAGTTTTAAATGTTGCTTCCTCCACCCCCTCCACCGGTGCTCCTCAAACACTCTGTCCTTAATATGAATAATATTTTTATTCAACTTTTCGGAGGGTCCAAAAACAGCTGCAGTTGCTGAAAGGCTTCTCTGTTTCCAAAAATTGCACTGGTGTTAAGGTAAAAAATAAAATATTTACTGCTTTAAGCAGTATCTATGGACGTTATTTAGGGGGCACTAGGGGTCGCTGCTGCTGCGACCCTGGCATACCCACTGTAGCCCTTGGTACACCCCCTGTGACCCTGGCACTGCCTTTGCGACCCCTAGCGTCAGCAGTGGCAACACCTGTGGCAGGAACAGAAGCAGCTCGTCCTTATGAACGTTGGTGGGGGCTTCACTCACCTAGTTTTTTTTTCTTCAATTTTTGATCATACCACTAGTGAATAATATTGCATTATTCGCTAATAGTTTAATTTAAATAAAATTAGTGTACAATTTGCTGGAATATGACTTTTGTTGGCAGCTGAAGTAAATTAAAAAAAATGCTTTTTTAAATGTATGTATGGTGCGTGCGTGCTTGCAGTTTTGAGTGTGTTTATGTAAGAGTGTGTGAATTTGTGTACATATGTAGGCAGTGTGTGTGAATATGTGACTATGTATGTATGTATATCAATCATGTGTACGTGAGTGTGTGGAAGTGAAGATCAAGGGGCATGTGAAGTCTCCTTTGCTACCCATGGCATTTTGGTGAATTGACGTCCACCCGGCAGTTTGGACAGGTTTCAGCCTCAGGTGGCCAAGAATATGCCCAGATGTGGGGCCCTTGCTTGCTGTGCCATAGGAACCAAGCTATACATCACTGATGAGATCTAATGAGGCCTAAACCCATCTGTTGTTGCTTGGTATTACTTATGGAGGGGTCCTCACCTGGCAGTTTGGAATGGACTGTTCCCATGAGGAGCTGGGTCAAAACTGATTTGCATGAGTCGGGCATCGGTCTAGAATGGAGCGATGGACGAATAACAATGGGTTTGAACGCTACCCAGAGCAATTGTCAGTCGTTTACACAATTTCGAAGCATTCCTCCCATCGCCTTTTGTTTGACTTATTAGAATACCCAATGTATTATACTAATGTCACTGAAATGGCATCACGCAGCCCTAGATCCCCCTTTATTGTAATAAGTGCGTGCACATAGTTCCAGAGCCATGTGCCACCAACGCACTTCCAAATCAACCCTATCGCTGCAAATGAGTATTTACATGTGGAACTCTGTACAGCCACCCCTTTATTTCACACAGGGGAAAAAGGTAAACTAAATTAGGTCTGGAAGGTCTTTATTACACATTATTTCCTAGACATTTTGACACAACAGTGTTCTAAAATTCCACTACTATGTCTAGCTGGTGAGTTTCTATTCAACCAAAATCTTTAAGAAGACTGGATGTAAAGTCTGTACATTGTCTTGCTTATTCTGCATCCAGATTGTTAAACTCCAACAAGGACGGAGGCTCACACGGTCGGTGCCCCAGCCCTCATGTACTGCTCTTTATATGGCTACCACTTGCCTCGAGTACACTTGTCGGGTAGCAAAGGTGAGGCCTAAGACAGGAGAGACCTATTGGAATGTGCATAGGAAGTTCATTGCTCTTCTTTAATTGACTTCACACATGCAAGCTGTCTGCTAGTGCACCACAGTGTACCACTTCCTTTAGGTTTAACTGCAGTGGGATATTCCTCCATCGCCTGCTTCTGTTTTCTACCACTCTGGAAGCTTCTGATTAACACAGATGTGCACATGGTGCCTATTGAACTAAGCATAGAAAATGATGAAAAGGAATGGCGATGGTTGTAAACTACATGAGTTTTAAATATGGCCATTGTGCAGGTGCCAGGACCTGGTGATGTTGACCCCATATTGCTAGTTATAAGAGACCTGTACAGAACAAAGAGCGTTGAATCCTTAAGCGCAGACTCTGGAGAATCCTTAAAAATGATCCCATAAAATTGACTTATGGTGCAAACATTGTTTTGTGTGGAGCCTTGAAAATAATGTTTGATATGACTTGAAATAAAATAAAAAATCTTTGTAATAAATCACCCAATTTGTGTCAGGAAGGTAGAGGGTAAGCAGTGATGTACAGAGTGGTGGGTCCACTTACTAAGTCAGCCTCTGAAGCAGGAGTTTGGTCTGGAGCAACATGACAATGGTTGTAAACAACTAATTAAACCAGTTCAAAGGTATTTAGAAATTGTGCAAAGAGATTAAGCATACTTGCCATGAAAAATAAACCACAGGCTGCAGTGGTGCGGAGAAAACGTCATGCGATAAATCAAGTTCTCTGAGGAGACCGCAGTTTTTTTCATTTGGTCATTGGCTGAACGGTCGGTGATCTTCTGTGGGTGCAGCCTCACCTTGATCGGTGGAGCTATTCATATGACCTGACCTGAACTCGGCTACTGACTCATGCGGTGCAGATCCTTGTTTTCTAGATGCAGCTGCCATTGGATTTCTGCCGCACTCGGTACTTAATTACTGAAAAAACATAAGTGTCGGGGCCCTTGTCGGAAGGCCACTGGCGCTTGCACCACTCATTGCCCCCCACTAGTGCTGACCATGTCAGTACCGTCACAGCTAGCCATCACTCTCATACAAGTGTGACCATTCAAACTTTAAATATACATTAAAAGTGACTAATACATGCCCCCCAAGCTATTTTGATAGCTCGGGTGGCATGTATTAGTTATTTTAATATATATTTAATCATTAAAAAACTTTTGTAGTGCTTCTCACAAAGTTAGACAAACCGCGTCACCATGTGGCAGGCTGTTATTAGAGTCGTTGTTGACAATAAAGTGCTGGTGCCGAGCACCCGAAACCACTGGCTCAAATTAAGCACTGGCCTCACTACAATGCTTATCTGTGTGGTTCAAGCAGTGGCATAACGCAAAATGCCAAGGACCTCCTGCAGAATGCGATGAGGGGCGCCTGAGCCTACCATATCTCACAGATATTTATCAGCCTTCGGCTTAATGGGGACCATCTCGAGGGTCCAGGTGACCCCTGCAGCTCATGGGCTGTATTGGCCTGCAATACTCCCCAGGGTTCAAGTTATACAGACGAACGGACTCCTTCACAGGATGGTTTTCCTTAGCATTTCCAGCGGGCTATACATAAGCCTGAGCAGATCTCACAGAGTTTCACTCCGCGGAAATCAGCTGAGCTACTAAAAAAGTAATGGAGATTGTGCGGAATTTCGCAAACAAGAAGAAATAGGCGCGTCGCTCTGCTTGCACTGTGATTTAGCACCAGGAGCCCGTTTCGTGCTAAATAAATCAGTACGAACGGTACCACTGCACGCGTCTCAGGGCGCAGCTTCTCGAGTTGGTTTTGCTACTACTCTAGTAGATTTTGGGATGCCAAATATCACTTGTGTCCGCTAATTTACCATTGGCAAGCTGCACACAAGAAACTCCACTGTGCGGCGCTTGGCGGAATTTGGCTGGAACTCCGCATTACAAGCCTAACAGGGAGTTGCCAAAATTCCATCAATTTTGCCAGCGGATCAGAATATATTGCCCACCAATAGTTGTGCACTAAGGTGCATGATACTGGCTTCTCCTTGTCGCCACTTGGGTTTGATGCAAGGCAGGGTTCAGGGTAACTCAATGGCAAGAGATGACATCACCAAGTATAGTGCATCTCTCAAGCAATTCCCCCCGAAGTTTTCCCAACAGAAAACATTTTTTTTTGTAGATTGTTTTTTTTTTAATTAGCACCTGTTTTTTTTTTTTTTAACGAACATGGGCTACGACCAGACATTTTGTGTGATGTGACCTATTAGTACACAGGTGGCATAGCTCAATTAAGTCTGGTCGTTAGAAGTCGATGCACGATTTGTGACAACGTTTTGCAGTCAGTTTTTAACTGCATCTGGCCTTGTGTATATATTGATTGCCGTTACTGAACATTTGAGCTTCGGCGCAGATCCAGGCAAGCATTGAAAGCAACTTGGTTCAGTTGCAACTCCCAGATGTGTGTGGAGGTATACTGCGTTTGATTCCTGGGCTATTTAAAATGGCAAATATGTCAGCTGGTTCACCTGCCACTTGCGGGAAGGTAGTTTTACACATAAAAGAGCTTCTTGTAATACTCTGTACAGTTAAAGCAGTTAGGCTGCATTCAGAATCTCTACCGGTTTAGTGCAGAACTGTGCGGGGAGGGAGTGTGAGGAATGAGTGAGTGATGCAGGGAGGATCCTGCATGGGGTGGCGAAGCTCCAAGCAGCAAGCCAGAGTCATAACAATACAAGAACACAAAGATTCTTTCTCTCGCTCCCACCCCTTCCGCCTCCTTGGTTGTTTGTGTTTTTGTTGGCGCTGCTTGTTTATGTGGCGAAGAAAGTTATGCTAGCTGTCCCTGGTGTGCTGCAAATGTATGTTTGTTTATCTAAGCAAGAAAAAAAATCTTCGTGTCTGGGGGTGATAGGAGAAGGACTGGTAAAAAATGAACGTATAATATCCCTTACTCCACTCCATCTTTGTTTTAATTACCGCTCCTCTGCAGCTTTCCTACTTCCCGCCTTTCTGGCCCTGTCCGTTTTTTAGGTCTCGCCTGACCCAGCGCATGTGCTGGTCTGGCGAGACTTATTGAGAGGGCTCCAAAAAGTGCTACCAGACCAGCCTAGAGCTACAGTGCATGGGCGCGCGCGCCGCACTTTACCACGATTACTTTCACTTTCGTGACCGCACGGCCGCTTTGATGTTTGATCGCGATCACTTTCGCTTTCGCAGCCGCTTTGCATAGCCAATAGGTCTTGCTTTTGGGACCTTATAAGTATTTAGTTATGCAACTGTTGCATGGCTAAACACTTATAAGGTCCCAAAGGTGACAACTATTGGCTATGCCAAGGCTTGTTTTTAGACCCTACCGGTCAATCTTCACCTCCAACCTGCCGGTAGGACAGCAAACCTGCCGTCCCTTGGAGCAAATGGTGCTGCTTTTTTCTGTCCCTTGGTTTACTTCTACTCCCTTTCATCAACTTGACTGAACCTATAACATCAATTACATGTATGTACTCTTTTGTACTTGCTTCTGTTATGATGCATGTATAGCACAAATGCTTCCTGCCTGCTCTATCCTGCCTCTATAGTCCACTCCCCATCTTCTGTGATTGTGTGAGAGGGACATGATAGGCATTTCTTCCCTTGAAGCACACATGATCGTTCACACAGACAGTGGTGGTTCCCCCTCCACACTCCTGCCGAAACAGTGGAAAATAAAAACGTAATGAATGATTTTATTACCATTTTATTTTTTACTCTCTGCCAAATGGAGTATGGGGGCGGGGCCAGTATGTCATTGCTGCCAATTGATTGGCAGCAATGAGGAGTGGCCCCTTCAGCTTGAAGTGCGCATGCCTGTTTGGCCAGCTACCTTGCTATGGCCAAACCGACATGCGCATTTCAAAGTCTCCAACCCATCTGTCTTACACAGCTGGGTTGGAGAGCAGGCACAGACCTCCAGTGCCTTTCGGAGCCCTGAGGCAGCCTGCTCCAGCCAATCCAGATGCTGCATTCATGCAGCATCTGGATTGGAAAAGGTAGTTGGCTGTCTGATGTCATCTCATACTCCGAGGAGTCTGAAGCCAGGGACTGGAGAGCATCGAGGTCGTGCTGCAGGAGAAGGTAAGTGAAACTTTTATTTTTTCTTTCCTGTAAGTTTTTATGTAATTCAACTTTACTATGAATGTTTTAATGTATGTCACACCCCACTCTTTAAGTCCTCAACTTGCTTTTTATCCCGTGCCTCTAATGTGCCTACTGCCCTGTTCCTCTTTACATGTCCTCTGCTGGCCCCCTACCTTCCCGCAGAGGGATTCCTCAGCAGGACTTCCAGGTCTACTCTTGTTACCAATTTGTGCCTGCTTATCCCGTATCAGTTTGTTCTGTACATTGCATCAGCTGTCCGGCTCTCCTCCTCATTAGCCGGTGGCCACTATCCTTGCTGACCTTGTGCAAGCGGGCCACTGGAATCACCCATTTTTTCTTTCACTAATTTTCCTTTGAGACCTTCATTTTGCATTACATTTTTATGTTCAACTTCCCTTCTCCCTTCTCTCTGCCTCTTTGGTTGCCCTTGCTGCCTTCGCACTCACCTCTTAGGGGCATATGTATCAAGCCCTTTTCCCGTTCGCAAACGGGACGATTCTCAGAATCGGCCCGTTTGCAAACGAGAAAAGGCCTTTTGGGATGTCTCATCCCAAAAGGGCATCGCAAATTAGAGAATTGCAAAATTTGCTCTTCTCTATTTTGCGATTGCATTTAAGGAATCGCAAATTGCGATTCCTTAAATGCAATGTATGAAGCACAGAAAAAGTGTGATTTGGCCTTAAAGAATCACAACTTGCCACCAATTCCAAGTTGGTGGTAATTTGCGATTTCTTTGAAAAATGCACTTTTTTGCATTTTTCAAAGTGCCATGTGGCGCACATACATGCCCATAGTGCATGTATGTGCGCCACATGTGTACACATACATATTTCAGGGGTGCAACAGGGTGTCCTTTTGACACCCTGGCACCCTTGAAATTGCATTCTCATTTTGCGATTCTCTAATTGCGAATCGCAAATTGAGAATGTCTTCCCATTCATTCCTACGGGCCTCCTAGCCCATAGGAATGAATGGGAAGGTATTCCTCAATTGCAATTCGCAATTTGCTAATCGCAATTAAGGAATGCCAAGGAATCGCAAATTATTTGCGAATTTTTTATTACATACCGTTTTGCAATTCTCAAATAGCGATTCCCTAAAAATCGCTATTTAAGAATCGCAATAACGGTATTTGATACATATGCCCCCAAGTCCCCCACTGGTGTTCCGCTTACACCTCAAGGAATGACTACCCTCGATGTCAGCATGGGGATTTTTCATTTAACAAGGCTCTGCAGCCATGTGGCTTGAATCCCGTTGTGCCAGTGTGAACATTGTCTACTTGGAGAGGCCGATGTGCAACTATAAACCAGTGAAACTGTGTCCTTTGTAGTGGTGGTGATGGAGGGCATTCTGGGCAGAGGGTTTAGGAGAAAGAAATTTCAGTGTCTGAAATCCTCACCTGCATGGCCAAGATCTTTGTGCTGAGAGAGGAGCCACCAATGTGGCAGCTTCCCACCAGCTTCCCTTGCAGTACTGCAGGTTTGCCTAGTGGGTGCCATGTTTAAAGTGGCTTTTATTATTAGAAAACTTCCGACACCAAAGTTTATTTTTTCTAAAGAAAAAACAAATTGTTGTGCTGCACAGGAAGATTACTCCCTGTGCATTAGGGTCATTCTCAATCAATCACACAAACTGTATTTCATGGCGTGAACTTGTCACCCATGAGGGTATCCGAGCACTGATAGCCATGCTGCAAGGGAGGATCAGTTGAACAGCCAGGGCTTAAGTCCTTTACGGAATTCAGGCAGCGAGGCTGATGTCCGAAGGGTGAGGGGGAGGTTGTTCCAGTATTTTGCAGTGAGGTAGGAGAAGGTGCGTCCTCCAGTGTTGCTACAGCATATTTGGGAGGTGTGAGCGAGGGATAGGGGGGCGAAGCGCAGGTGCCTGGTGGGTTGGTGGAATTTCAGGCGGTGGTTAATGTATGCTGGTGCCTGGTTGTGTAAGGCCTGGTAGATGTGGACCAACAACTTGAATTGACATCTCTTCTGGATGGGGAGCCAGTGGAGCTTCCTGAGATGGGGCGGTGATGTGGGTCCGCTTAAGGAGGTTGAGGATGAGTCTGGCCGCTGCATTCTGTATGGTCTGCTGTCTCTTAGGAGGTGACAGGTGTGAGATTCTACATTTTCCCTGCGGATGTCTGCCATACTTGACATGGGTAGCATGTGTTATCCTTGTATGACCAGCATACACAGTTATATTACATGAAAAGAACAAAACTTCATCATGAGCAATTTCTGTGTCTTTCTAGTGCTCTGAAAAGGACTACCAGCTGTGGGTCATCTCGGGCAAAGATGATGCTCCTTATCCTCTAATAGGTAAGAGTAAAGGATAATTGCTTTTAGAAAGTTTCAAAATCAGGTGACCTAGGACTTCTCTCCCTCCCTCTTTATCAGCACTGGCATTCAAGCATTCTTCCCAACTGCTCACACACAAAGTCACTACCTACTTCCTCTGCCCTTTTGAAGCCCCCCCCTACGCTTCCCCTTCTATGCCCTATCCTCCGCCCTCATTAAAAAAAACTGCTGCTGGCTGGTTCTTGTGAACACTAAGCAATGTGCCCAGTTGCACCCACTCACTCTTTTACAGCATTAGGGAACTGCTTCAAGCCTTCTCCCCAGCTGCATTTCCTGGTTTGCCTACCTCAGTGTTCCACTCCACCCATGTTTGCCCTCCAGAGTCCCAGTACTTGCCTTTCTGTACCACCTTCTCCCTGCCAAATCCACTTCTAGAACACCCTGCAGGCTGGGTCACTTGATCCTCAGGTCATGTAGCATATGACCCTTCTTGCAATGCTGGGAAAAGTGTCAAGTTTTCCAGCCATCTTCTCTATCTCCCTTTTCAGCCCTTAATGTGAGCCCCAATGCTTCACCTGATCCCCACGAGGCCTGTGTTTCCACTGCTCTTCCTCGTCCTTCTCCGTCAGAGTCTTAGAATGCCGTATGGCCCGCAATGGCTCAAATTTGTCGACCGTGCCAGACGCCCCAAATTGTCATTTCTATCAGTCAGTATTCAACAGCAGAGGGCCATGTCAGCAAATCTGGACTGGTATTGGTGACCCAATTTATCCCAGTTCCTACCCTAACACGGCCTAGAATCCCGCCTCTCCTGCTAGTCCCTCTGTCTCCATATGCATTGCACAGGACCACCATCACCAGCCACCCCCCCACACCCGTCCAAGTCCACCCAGCCCCCAGTGACAACATGGGTGAGGATATCAGAGCTGCTGGCCATTTGTTCTCTGCCCACCTAACTACCAGTTTGGTTCCACCTCTTGAGCCACATGGCACCTCCTTATCTCTGCAATTTGTGCTCGGGTGTGTCATACTTTATTGTGCTATGCTACAATGTATTATATGCTATGTTTTCTAATATTATGCTTTGTTGTATTGCATGGCATATTGTGTACTAATGCATGCTGCTCTTGATACATGCTATGCTGTGGTCTACTGTGTTAGATTGTTATGCTCCTTGTTTTACTTTAATGTAGATTACTTTCTGCTGTGTAGGTAATCCCCATCTTTTTGTATACCCTTTCTTGCTCACTAGCCTGCCCACTGTTGTCAACTTCTCACTGTTCCACTCAGGGAGATTCTTTGTGCTTCTCTCCATTATATCGCTGCTTCTCTTCTATTTCCCCATCCACCTTCAGTCCGCGCTCCATATCTCCTCTGCACTGTCTCTATTACAAGTTTTCCTACCCCTCATATCTTTCATCCCTTAACTCTACTCCTCTCCTCCTCTGTCCCCACATCTTCCGTTCACACCTTTCTTCATCATTTTCACCTACTGATTTTCTGCCCCACCTCCTCTTTCATTTTATCTTCACCCCCAACCAAAATCCCACCCTCTTGTTTTCCTTTCCTCTTTGTAATATCCTCATCACTATCTCCTTTTGCTCCTTTTACCCTACAGACATCATCCCGCCTCATCTCTCCTATTGCTGACAATTTGTTGTCTCATTCTATTCAATTTTCAACTTATCCCGATCCCTGCCTCCCTATTCTTCTCCAGTATTTCATGTATTTTTCCAAACTGTCTCTTCAGTGCTTTCAGTCACTTGCATGTGTCTTTTCTCCTACCCCCCTCTCCCTTCCTCTCTTCTCTGCCTTTCCACGCTATTTCCTCCTTTGCCATCCAAAATCAATTTGCATGACCTTTTCCCCAGCTTCGTCCTCTCCATTTCACCTCCCAAACATCACCTCTTTCCCCACCCTGCTCCTTGTCTTCTTCTCCTCCCTCCCTTTCTCCCTTCTACTCTCCTCTGCCTCACTCTCATATCTTTCCTTTCGTCTCTTCTCTCCAACTTTGTCATCTGATCTTTCCTGTCACCACCCCCCTCCATATCACTTTCTCCTCTGCTACCTTAGTCTTTTCCTCCCCTGTCTCCTTCCACCATTTACTGCCTTCCCTCTCTTGCTTTCACTTCCATCCTTTCCTTTTCCTCCACTTATTCCCTCTTCTGTCACCTCCCAGCTTACTCTTTTCATGCTTGTTCTACTATTCCCCCCTCACCCTCAATTATACTTATTCTATAGTTCCCCTCGCCCTCAATTATACTTATTCTATAGTTCCTCCTCTCTCTGCTCTGTCGCCTGTAACCTCTCCTCCCCCTCAACTGCCCATTTCCACCACTCATCACTTTCCCTTTCACTTTCATTGAATTTCCTCTTGAACACTCTCCTCTTCTGTCCCTCCCATCTTCTCTCCTCCTTTGCTCTCCCATAATTCTAATCCTTTAACCTCTCCTCCCCAACCCTTTCACACTTACTGTTTTCTTTTCTTCTTCTCCTATCCATCTTCTCTCATTTTTCCTCTGACCTTCCCCATCTAATGAGGCCTAAGAGTGTCACCATAAGGATTTCAGAGAATATGTCACACTGCAGGCCTACAACACGTCAACAGCCAAAATCCTGCAGCTAGGAAGCACACCAGCGAGATACTTTAACTGAACACCTCAAAGCACACACCCATCCCCCTTAATACCCACTCTTAGCTTAGCTCACTATACCATACCATACTTCTCACTCCTGGACAAATGCAGACATACTGCATGGTACATAAGCACGCCACTGAAAACCATGCCCCGCCCACTACATCTCTTCCCCAAAACACCCTAGCATTCCTTTAACAAAGTCCATCTACTTTATATCCTTCACCACCCAGAAGAACACCTCACTCCATATCCAAACTTCAGACTGTATGATGCAACTCTGCACCACCCACCACACCACACACCACTGGCAACTTACCATACCACTGTAAACCTCAACACAATCCTTTTGGCCACATCATAACCAAAGCCACAACATCGTACCACCTCAACTCCATAACAACATGCATACCACTTCCCACCTAGACTGTGCTCATTACATGGTACATCACAATACCTCAGACCGCCAAGCCTCACACGGTCGTTGCACATCACCTTAAACCATCATACCTGCACGTCCAGTCATCCGATAAATTGCCATGCTCCAGCAGCGCCACTCCACACGTGACTACATACAACACTATACACTTTGCCCAAATGTTCACATTGTTCTAGAATTGAGCAAGATTCAGGATACCATGCAACATTACTTCCCAAAACACGAGATGAAAATGAACCCAACCAAATGTGATCACACCTCAATTAGAAATACAGACCAATTTAGCCATATTTAACCGAAACATCACACAACTGAACTCGAGCACAGCACAACCCCAGAACCACCTTGCAACAATCTAACTGCTGTCACTAGCTATCGCTACACAATACCAAGTGAGCTTGAAAACCAGCTACCACCACATAGTAACACGAGCCACAAGGTAATGCAGCATCTAATGGGGTAAATAGATGGAGAATGAATCAGCAACATTATTTGTCATTAAAATTAATTGGCATTTAGCACGAGTCAAACTGTATTACAAATTTGTATGCATGCACCTTGCTAGATAATCAAATACGATGAAGTGCCCAGGTGCTAGTGTTTGTGGGGTGAACAATAAAAATGATAATGTATCGAGTGTGGAAGTAGTAAGATAATAAGGAAACGTTTTTTTCTTTTTGCATTTTAAATGTAACCGTTCAATGCTATTGACTGCACTTTTGTCCACTCGCAATAAGTCAAGGTTCCGACATCTAGTGATGAACCAGTTAGCGAGTCACCACCAGGACGATAAAATATTGATAATGACTACAAGGGACACATTTATGGTCCCTGAAAAAGATTGAATAATCAGTGATACATCAGGTTCTCATTAAGGTACCAAATGCAGCAGGGTCCAAAATGGCCCCCTCCAATTTAAGTCTTTACAATTCTAGTCAGTCAAAAAGGCAAGGATTTGTCAATCTTGAGCGAGTGCATGGTTTCCGGCATTGGATGTTGAAGAGGTAGTTGTAGGATGTGGCGCACTGACCTGGTTGGTGAACCATTGCCACCTTTACTGACTCTAATTGTAAAATCCCTCTTTGGAGGGATCCGATGCTTCCGGTGCCATAATTAGGTTCTCTTATTTCACAACAATTCAATATTCTTCAGGAACCATGTCGGCATGTCACCTTTGTTATCTGTCCACGTGAAGTCGTGGTGTTGTAAGACTTGTCTAGGACTAAACTGACATTTTTACATAGACCCTGATAGTCAGCTCGCCTGCTGCTGTTGTTCCTGAGTAGGGTCCGCCATATTCTTCTGGTGGCTGGTCGTGGAGCAGAGGTGCCGGCTATGGTCCTTTCCTAGGAGGACCCTAGTAAAAATAAGTGCTGGCCGCCCTAAGTAGGATCTCTCTTACTCCACTGACGTCAGCTCTACATGACACAGCCAGGCTGATTGCTGGGGCTTATTACACCCATACCTTGGTATCCGCAAGCTTCCATTGTAGACCAGGCTGGAGTTTAAGATGGCTTGTCAGGTCTTAAAGAAGCTTAGTCTGAGAATCCCCAACAAGTCTTGCTAAACATTTCAGGAGGAGCATTGAGCACTGTGTAAGTGGGGTTATCCAGAGTTTGTAGATTCAAATGTTTAAATTATCCTAGAACTGTGATATAGCCTTTTATGTTATGACCCAAAGGTTTAGAATTCTACCAGAGATGAAAGGATTCTTTGATAACTTTTGGATATATTTTACAATAGTATAAGCTGTTTTATTCAATGTAACCACCTCCCAAAAAGACATGATCACTGGAGGTATGGAACCTAAATCAGCCTGTAGGGCTACCGGGTAATTGTTGGTAACTTATTTGTGCATTGAATGAACAGATTCAAACAATAGCCGGGTGAAAATGGATCAGCGGCGCCTGTTTCTAATAATCTTTTAGGAGAAAGTTCCAACGTTAGACGCTTCTTGAATGGAGTATGATCTCTCGAGTTCTTTAAAGGTATCGACACTGGAGACAAAGGATGTGTCCTTCTGAAACCCAGAATAAAGGAGGCAGAATTTAATCTGCAATAAAATACTTGCGCGTTTACAAACTCATGGGCATTGTACGTTCTTTTTAAACCCGGAAGGACAGCAAATGAAACATTATACCACAACCAGCTACAAACTTTGTTTCCAGAAAATTTGAACAAAGAAGAGGGCTTTTTGTTCCTCTTATCAGAAAGAGGAAATGGCACAATAAAAATGAATGCAGGGACTGTGCCTATTATGAAAATAGTTGCCTTGTTTTAGAATTAGAAATTCTCACAGGTCTCAAAGTAACTTTAGGCAACTTTCTCCGTGGAAAAGTAGCAGATTTCAAATTCCCTTAGCAGTTCAGCAAGTTCAAGTTATGTGACTTTCAAATGGAAGACTGTGATAAAGTGTGTATTTTTGATTCTAAACTACTAATTACTTGCGAAATTATAAGCTTTTTCTGGCTTCATGTCACCCATGGGTGCTTAAAATTGTGATCGTGAGAAACCACTGCTCCTTGCGCTAACTGTGAAGTATTCCCGGGGGGGGGGGGCTGAGTGGTCTATATCAGAATATAATAGTATAAAACTCCTTACTCTTATGCCTGTTTCCATAGAACTTACTCAATGCACAGATAATCAGATTTATGAATGGACATATATTTTGAGTACAACTCAATGTGTTTAATGTTTTATATTCGAGCTTATTACTATGTGCAGCACTTCTGTTACAGGAGCTCGAATCCTCACTAAAAACAAATGCATTACAAACATCAACACCTAACCCCTGTGTGCGATCTCACAGTACCTAGACAGTGCTGCAACAGATGGATTTAGAATAAGTTCAACTCTCTGAACACCTGCAGAGCTCACAAACCAATGGGCATCCAAGAGTAACCGCAATGACTGAAAACAAGGCTCTACTTGTAAGACACGAGGATAGGTGGGAGGGCAGCCATGTCAGGGGCCATAATGGGGAAGGAGCATCATCACCGGTCTATAGGTGATAAACTGTTGAATACCTTCATTTTGTTGCAGCCTCCTCTCCTCTCTTCTCACTCACCAAACCCTCACCTCTCAGGCTGTTCCAAAACACGTCTACTGCACTCTGGTGCCTCATGGATGTAACTTTTAAATGCAGTTTTCATTGTCTACAAAGTATGTCATGGACTTTGATTGAATATTACGCAGTTCTTAAAACTACTCTTAAGTTACATTTATCCAAGTTAGTCTTGCTAAGATTTTGAACTGAAAAAGGAAAAACAGGGAAATAAATACTTGGATTGAGAAGGAGATTTTAAATAGCCTTGTATTGTTTAAAACCTTAGCAAAGCTCCTATAGGAACATATTGTAGGCAAGACCTTCCCAGTATGTATAGTGGATCAGGGATTTTCATATCTCCTGTCCCCTTTGACAATTAAAGACTTGTAGAAAATATCAGTTTTCTGGGTCTTCCAAACCATCCCAGTGAAGTATCTGGTGTCTTTCAGAATGATAGTGGGAAGAGAACATTTACCATTTATTTCAACTCTGGGGTGGTAGAGGTAAGCAGCGTCGGATTGGTAACGCGGACACTCTGGCAATGCCCGAGTTCCAGCTGTGGGCTGCTTTTTTGAGCAGCCGATTTGGGCGGTGTCTCTGTTGTTCGGATGCAGCCAGCGGCCCAGTGGGTGTCTGAGTGGCCTTCCTGGAGGCAGATGTGCGCTCATTACCTCCCACAGGCAGAGGTGTCGCTCTCTTCCTCTGGCTGGGCCGGCCCATTAATTTATGCATACTGAGCGGGGCAGGGGCCTGAGCAGAAGTGGCCTCACTTGTTTTCAGGTGTGTTTCACCAGTGTATACTAATCCGTACATTCTCCCCCCCCCCCCCTTTTTTTAAATAAAATGTCGCCGAAGCAGTGTTTTGAGGAAGCGCAATATGCAAATGTGGGCCACTGTTTTTTGTTTTTTTTAGCTTGCCCGGGCTGATTTTTAATCCCAATCCAATCCTGGAGGTTATGAACTGTGGTTCGTGGTGTGAGTACGTTAGGTTGGGACATTAGGTCTTCTACATTTAATTTGGTGCCAAACTTAGCCGAACTGCAATAAATTGATTTAACAGTAGGTTTCATGTACACTTGCTATTTCATGCTTCCATGTCCGTGTCATAAGACAGTTTAAGGTCACCAGAAGTTCCAGGTTCATTATTTGTTCTCATGGGAGTTGGTTGGGCTTCATACTAAGGAACAGATGTATACCATGGCCGTTTTTTTGTTGATTTGAGTCTGTGGTGCAGTCTGTTAAACTCTGCTTTTGTATCTTTTTGGGCAGGACATGAAAATCCCTATGAAATTAAAATGAGCCACATTCGTGATGCAATCCTGCAGGCGCATGGCACAAAGGACTGCACCTTCCCGCTGGACCTTCGAGCGATGGACCCAGCGGTGCAGCTGCCCGGGGAACTGCGCTGCCAGTTCATCCTCAAGCCCAGCCGGGTAGCTGCGTGCCAGCAGATGAGTGGTAAGTGCCCCTTCCTCCTGCCCAAACCCACGCAAGGTGCTCGCTCTTATGTTCGGTTGGTGGACACTTTGGGTAGTTTGTATGAAGCCTCATTTTGCAAGTGAGCACAAACAGCAAAATACCCCCCTCCCAACAGCCCCCCCCCCCCGCCCCCCCCCCCCCCCCCTAGGACTATGCGTTGGGAGGGGGGAGGGGGGGGGGTGTCCGAGCTCCAGGGAGCCCTTCTGGATGGTCCCCTACCCTGGCCTCAGAGCTCCTGTTTGAGTCCGGAGGGGGGCCCCTCCATGTACCTTGAGGGTTGTAGGCCCTCTCAAGTTTCGTTACGCACTGGTTGTCCCCGAGCAGCGCACGTTCACTTCACAATGTGTGACGCAGGCTCGCCTCGTGCCTGACTGAAAACCCGCGCGCGGCGATACGGACTCGACAGGACCTGTTTGATTGACAGAAGAACATGAGAATCGATTAACATGTCCGTCGAAAGGAAACGTGTGATGTGGCGCGGCTCATTAGGGTAATGCTATGCAGAGTCCTAGTGGGACAAGAACGCTGACTCGGCAAAGCGCAGCTAAATATAAACCGCGCAGGCTCCGAGGGGCTGCCCTGTGAACCTGAATGCCTGGCTACACGCTGCTCAGCCAGGCCTCGAGGGCGTCCGCCACGCTGCGAAGGGGGAGTGAAACTGTGCAGATCTGTTAAAGAACGAAGCATTACGAAAAATCTGTAAGAAGTTGGAAAGCACTGTACTGCACTGAAAGGATACTCCAGCGTTTGAAATTTCGCCACCTTATGACACCTTGACAGCGTTTGCGGGACTCGAACCCTTGTCCTGTGAGACCCTTTAGAACCGTAGGCACAAGACTTACCATTGAGCTATAGCTAGGGAGATGAAGGCGGTGGGTGGGTCAGGTAACTGGACCCTTGCCCACCATGCCACACTCCAAGGCCATCCATCCAATCCCATCTATGTATTCTCCTCACTTCCCTATGGCCAACTGAAGACAAGACTGTCTTGCACCCTAGACTGCAGTAAAGTTCTTAGTTTTCGTTTTCCTTTGCACAGTGTTCTGGAGTGGACAGCTCGCTCACTGTTTGCCCGGTGTCTTATAGTTCCACGGCTTTCTTGAACAACTCTGTGCATTCTGGGATTTCTAGTCTTTTGTGATTCCTTTTGACTAATACAGCAGAAGACAGATTGTGAAAGTAAATCCCAGCAGTGGAAAGGGGGTGCTCTGCAGACATGGGTGGGCAAGCATCTCTGCCTGTGGGCCATGGGCCACCTGACCCAATCAAGTATGCGTTTGCTTTTTAACAAAGTATAACCGTCAGCATGTTTATCCCAACGTCTGTGGAATGTAGGTCGCTGTCTTTCAGGGTGAGGTTTGGGGCAGCACTTTTCCAAGTTTAAGGTCAAGACGTGCCACAGTAATTTGAAAACAAATGTTGACTTAGAATAGTTTGCAAGTTTCTTGCACAGAGTACTGCGTTGGAATTCCATTCTGCAAAATAGTGGAAACGGATTTTCATAAAAAATTCTATCCAAACATTTGGGATCATGCCTTCCATCAAACCTGAATGATTCTTTACTTTACTATTTTCACACCATTAAGCTAATGAGCAAGTACTGCATAACCGTTGTGTCCCTAGAAATCGATTTTCAGGTACACTCGGTGCATTGTCCAGTAACCGGGCATCAATGTGTATGTGCTCCAGGTTGCCACCATCTTGCATATTGTACAGGCTACAACAGAACCATGTGGGTGTCCAACTTAGATCCAGGCGGGCTGGCTCTGTGCCACAGTTTCAGGATAACCATTGGTAATGTAACTGAGTTACATTTAGCTTCATTGAACCCAATTGAACCTTGGGTGGACACCGAGAAATCTGGAATGAGTCTGGCCACCCGAGACCTACGTTGGGCACCCCTGTACCAGACTGTGGATCGTAAGGCATACATGGGCATTGCTGCATCCTGGCCGTCCAGGAAAGGATGGGTCAGCTAGACTTTGTTCCAACCTTTCACCCATTGGCGCATTGGCTGACCAATCCCGTTATAAGGACTTGGGCTGCAAAGGTTATTGCTAACCTGTCTCTCCACAAAGAGAAACCTTTTCTTTTCAATTGGTTAATTCATTATGTGGGTTTTTCTTCTGTAAAGTGTATAGTGTTTACTGATGGTGTTGTCCATCCTGCGAACTTTTCTAAATAGTTTTCACGAAACATTATAAGAGGTTTGAATGGTGAAGTGCAGCCACTCTGTTTAAGTTAAAAGGTACACGGAGACGCACGCCCTTTGTGAACAATGATTGGTCACTTGCCCAGTTTCGGGTGGACAGACCCGTGTTGCGCTTCAAGAGTAGCCCACTACTTCAGTGACAAATCTAGGCCTTGGCTACGGTGTTCCCTATGTTTGGGACGTGAGGAGCCTCGGTGGTCTGAACAAGGTCTAATTGTACTGTTAAGTCAATCCTATTGTCCCCTTTGTCAATGGTACGCGCTTTCACATCTCCCTCTTGCCTCCCGGTGATATTTTGGAAGAGCCTTGAGCCTGACTTTTCAAAACTGATGGTTGCAAAGACTGAGGTGGACACAGAAGTGATTCTGCCTGGGCTCCTCGATGCTGTACCAACCCTTCTCTCGCAGTCCGTCTCCTTTTGTACGTTGATGGTCATAAGGCGGGGACAATGTATTCCCATCATAGGCTGCTTAGTGCAGATGTTAATTTTGCATGTCATGTGCTGTTGATAACCTGCTTTACTGAAGGGAAGTTTGTGGGGCGGCCAAAACAAAAATATTTTGAATTTCATGGACTGTATAAAACGAAAATGATTGCGATTGTAACGTTCAGATGAAAAGACGCAGAGTCCATGTTGCCTCTTTAGCTATGACAGAAGGACATGTGTTTGTTGAATGCTTCTGCGAGACCTCGGTCTTTGCTTTCTAAGGTAGAATTAGAAGAGATGCTGCATTTAGAGTGTTGGCTTATTCTTAAGGTTCATTTAAAACCATTGTAACTGAAAAGTAATTGAACTTTACATACTGACACCTTATCTTTGCACCCGGATTCCGAGATGAACACCTAGGATCCCTGGAACAAACAATCCTCATGAAAAACCTACATTGAAGATGTCATGACGAAGAAAGTTCAGATTAACCTTTTAAGGACAACCTTGACTAACTACTTAATAGCGATAGTATTTTCAACAACTCCACTCTAAACATATCCCAGTTCTATCCCTACAGTAAATGTAGTCCTACATCTAATTTTAGTTTTGGCTGTTACGCCAAAGTTATCCCTAATCGGCATCCCTTTCAGCCATTTCTCATTCAAACACATTGCGTGGTTTTACTAATATCAGAAGCATTCTTTCTTTTAAAAGTAATTTTGTTTTTGTCATAGCGACTTAAAACTATGTTCTTCATTCTCAATTTACATCATACTTTTCCCCATAGTGGTTTTATTCTTTCTTCATAATCACATAGCCCCAAAAATGACCGCAGTCTTGAAGCGGGAGGGTATCCTGTGCGGATGGCCAAGTGTAATGTTTTTCATTCCCCGCGCCCCCCTGTCCTTTCGCTCTTCTTTTCACACTTATATTGATGCCTCTTTAAGACTGCTAGCCCTACTCATCCTGAAAATGTCCTTTTTATGCCATTGAGTCAGATGGGACAGTACAGATAGGACTTGTGATATTGCAGACTTGCCATGCACTTGATGTTGAACTGTACCCTCCTTAGACTATGGTTTCCTGGCAGATATACCAGCGTCGGAGGATGCAAACAGAATGGTATAGCTGCCCCCTCTTCCATTCAGATTGTAAGCCGTGAGTGTAAGGTGGTGAGTGGATCCTCAGCTGTTCCCGTGCTAGCACAAGCATGCCTGAGCCAGGGGTGACTGAGGGGTATGGTGCGGCAGCCGCCAATGAGAAGCATGCATGAATGCATCTTAAACATATTGAAAGTAAGAATGCATAGATCATGGCAGTGTGTTGTGTTGTATGACACAGTATATTTATGTGCCACGCTAACAATTGTGTAGCCGTCAACCTCATCAACTATCATCACTGAACAGATGGTCGCTTTGGAAAGTAAGCACAGTATGGGGCTGAGACTGGCCTGCCTAAAACCCAAAAATATCCATTTCAAATTTAGTCATCCTCAAGGTTTACATCTTACTCAGAGTTTAGGGAAGGAGGATGTTCTTGGCATCAGACATTGGGAATTTCACATCAGTGTTTTATTTTCTGTGAACATTTTGTGAAACGCCTTCCCGCCCACTCCCAAGAGGACTGTTCATTCCTGATTGATGTTTGTGTGATACACAAGTGCTAACAATCCTTGATATTTTAAGATTAGGGTCTCTTTGCTGCCAAGAGAGTCTACTGATGTTCCAAAGTGTGTCCGCACTCCACCTGCAGCAGCCTTTTCACCACTGCTGGAGGGACTGAACCCCATGCAGACTTGGTTATCTTGGGAGAGCTCTTCCATTTCATTATATCCAATAACATAGCAGCTGGAAGTCATTACCTTGGTCCTAAATCAGTCTTACGCTATTATCATCTTTGCAAATGATTCTGGAAGACACGACCCTCAGAAATTGTGCAATATAGTCTTTGTCAAATGTAGAGTGATGGGCCTCTCTTTTTGTTCATCCAAGTCCAATTGTTGCCTCTGATGTGCTGCTTTCCTTGCCCGTAAATATTTTTCTGTCTCCCGCCTTGTTTTTAGGTCTTGCCTTTAGACTGCGTTACTTGTTCGGCTTATTGTGAACTATACTAACATTTTCCCCAGGTTTATCATTGGTCAGCTTTCTTGTTAACCTCATTTGCTTGCCTCTCATTCAGTGGCTTTCGTTCCCCTTCTTGTGGTTATCCCTCCCCTGCAGCACAACTTTACCATTCTTCTGATTGGATGACTTTTAACTTTCCGTTAATTATGGTCAGGGGGCTAATTTTTTGTTTTTCTTTCATCACACCATTAGAGTGCCCTTGTTTTTATGCTCTCTTCATGTTCTCCCAGCCCCCAGGTTGTCCCTTGATTCCACCACACCTCCCTGTACAGCCCAACTTTTTTTTATCCTATCCCACGGGCTCCTCCTTTGCTCCCGTTTCTCCACCACTCGTTGGCACCACTGACTAGCTCCGTGTCCATCCCCATCCTGTTTAATAAGGTCTCGCCTGACCCAGCGCATGCGCTGGTCTGGCGAGACTTATTGAGAGGGCTCCAAAAAGTGCTGCCAGGCCAGCCTAGAGCTACAGTGCATGTGCGCGGGCGCGCGCGCTGCGCTTTACCGCAATTACTTTCACGGCCGCTTTGATGTTTGATCGCGATCACTTTCACTTTCGCGGCCGCACGGCTGCTTGGCATAGCCAATCGGTCTCGCTTATGGGACCTTATAAGTATTTAGTTATGCAACTGTTGCGTGGCTAAACACTTATAAGGTCCCAAAGGCGAGACCTATTGGCTATGCTAATGCTTGTTCTTTCTTGTTTTCAGGAGGTTCCAGCAGCTTCAATAAGAATCAGATCTGCTCCTTTCACTAAATGCTCTTTCACACACTTTTTATATAGTTTTTTTAATTTACCACCATGTTAGAATAGTAAATTAAAAGATAAAATATCCGCCACGCCATGACGTTTGCGCTCATGTGGGGGTGGGTGATGCATGCGTAGACTTGCATCATTACCCTGGAGCATGAGCTATACATGCATGCGTGTCAACCCACTGAAGACCGCTTTGGTGCATTTTCTTGTGCCAGTACTGCGCTCTTCAGCATCGGCAACGGGTATTTTTTCCCTTAGAGCCGATGCTAACCAGCATCAGCAACAGGCATTGGCAAGACCAAAGGGTCAGCTAATGCCTTTCAAAGGGGTGACTTGTTGGCTATGCCAATAGTTGTTGTATGTGTGGTGTATTACGATCTATAAGCAATAAGCTTAGTGGGAGAGAAAAGAAGTGGTCTAGACCCATTGGCTTCTAGGCCACCAACATTGATTACCTGGAAGTGTCCTTCTGCAAACTTTTTCACCCAGGTATTTCTTTTGATTTCCCACCCTGAATCTCCCAACATTGTGATTGAATTGAAAGGGAAGACCGGTAGTAGGCCGTCCAGAAAGTAAATAGGCTTTGTAGAGCCTGTTCACTTATTGTCTGGCTGCTGCCTAGATGACCTCTGAGACTAGGAAGCAAGGGGTTAAAGAGCATGTCGGGGCATGCCAGGGGTAGCAGCTGGGCCATATTGCCTGTGGATAGGAACAGGGAAATGCGTTCTGGTATTGCAACCCAAAATTATTTTTTTTTAAATGTCAATCAGTATTACAAGTGTAATGGCTGTTCACAGTAAAACATCAACACTGTGGCTTCTCTTCTTTTTGTGTTGTTCCAATCAGTTCCCTCAGCAAAAACTTGGTCTCAAATATGAATATATTTTATTTCTGTGTCCTTTGAAGGATGCACGCACATAAAAACAACATCCACAGGGTCGTGTCTTGCCCTAAGCCAGCTGGAGAGGAACCCCTGTCATTTATGAGTGTGGTTGCTGTGGCAACGGCCGCAGAGTGAGCACTGCAGCTGTGGCGAGGATACCTCTCTTCCAATAAATGTCTCACCTTTTCCCCCAGACTTCAGCCAGAAGCCATTTAAAAGGAGAAGATCCATTATAAACTGGGCCTTTTGGCGAGGGCCGGGCCCTCAGCTGGACAACGTGCCTGCGTGCCCCACCTCTGTGCCCCCCGGGAGACTCTTCGGCCTCCCGCTCTCTGCCATCTGCGAGGACGACAGCCTGCCGAAGCCGGTCCTGGTGAGTCTCTGCCGCATGTTTTCACTTCTATGGCATTGTGCCACACATTTCTCTCAAGGATGTGTTGTGGCAAGACTTTTATAACGAGCAGCTCGGTTATTTCAAGTGTAAATCTTGAATCCGCTTCTTGTAAACAGATAAACTAAGCTTTTACTTTGATCAAGAAAATAACCAAACAGTTTTTTTGCCCAGACTAAGCATTTTCCTTGTTTAGCAGTATATTATACATTTCTTCTCATGGTTTAAATGTACACATTTTGAGTGCCCAGTGTGGACGACAGATCTTTAAACACTGTAAATATACATACATGTTTTAAGTAGTCCTGAGACTTTCCTTTTCAACTCTGAAACCTATCATATGTTGTTCATTTACCATAACTATTTTTTACATTTCACGTTTTCTTGTTTTTATCCTTTTAACCCTAATGTTTACTTTAGAAACATTCCAGTGAATTTTGGGTATGTTTTTGCGAGTTCTACTGATGTATTCCTCTGTGGTGCCAGACGGATTGCTTGGTCTCAGTCCACAACAGACCTCCCTCACGTGAAACTTTATAGGTTGTTTCTCTTTGAAGATATGGAACTCAGACTATGGTTTAAACATGACAAAGAGGCAAACATGTCAATCTTGGGTTAATAAAGATTTCATTAGATTCATTGACCTTCCATGCTGCTGTGACTAGTTTGAAGTACAACATTCAAGCGTGGCAATGGCACACTGAATTGACGTCTCATAGCTTTGGTTTAGCGTCTGGCTTCTGATGGCTTTAGTTGTCTTTTGTGAGCACTAATGTGATCAATACAGGGCCACTACATTTTCCAGATGTTTACACTATGGCATTACCTTTATGTTCTGGCTTTGGTGATGGGACAGAAGGTCCCTTACTGCACATACAACCAGTGTAGATCTGTCGGCAGCAGAAACAGCCTCTCCAGTCCTGGCAAGGTCTTCACACTGGAAGCTCTCGGGCTCATTTGCTGCACTCATTCAACCCTCACCTAGGGTTCAGCCCAGGTAACTCACCACAGAGCTCTTCAGAGTGGAAACCAGACAAATTGGCTTTGCCCTTGCTTGTTTGAACATATTTTTATTCATAACAGAAGCCATATAAAACTGAGCCAGTAAGTCACTTCAGAACTTCGAATAAAGAGCTTGCCATGTTTTCAGGACTGGTGCTAAAATATTAAAGGGACTACCCCCTGATGTTTGGGTTAAATTCAACACGCCCACCAATCTCTGTATTAGAAATCCACCTCCGGAAAACCTTTGATGGAGAAAGGGAATGAAAGGTGTAGCTGAGGGAAGGAGAAGGATGACTAGCTTTATCAACCAGAACATAGAGCACTTACCAAGGTCACGTTACCAACTCTTCCACCCACCGTGTCCCTCCTCAAAAAACCCCAAGATGTAAAACTCAGTCCTTCTGGTGGGCACTCCTGAATTACCCAAAAGAGTTTCACTTGTGAAAAACATGTGTTTTCTTTGAATGCACCATTTTTAGCAGACTGCAAGGGTTTCCCGAAAATGCCTGTATGCCCAAAGTTAGTGCTTCTGTGTAAAACACCAGCATCTAAACTCTCCTGGCCTGAGCTTCCGCCCCAAAGTCCAGGACAGTCAAATCACCTCTTATTTACTTGTAGTTTGTTTCATGGATGTGGCCATCATCAGAATAGATCTTTCAACACAACAATGACAGTAAGTCCTGTAGAGTTGGCTAATATGAGAGGGCAGCCTGCAGGGCCTCTTCACCAGAGACCATACAGACTATGCTGGTGATGTCAGACATTGTACAAAAAATGGCCACATTAATTCTGTTTTATCTTAATTGTCTGCAATGCAGTGAACCCCTTAATCCTGATTTTAGTCATACTCTGCAGATTCTCCACCATTTCAAGCTTATTTTCCAGCATCTGTATTTACCCCAGAAATGCCATGAGGTAATGATGACAGACCCCGCATCCTCTCTTCTATCACATCCACATTCCCTTCAAACTTTTTCATCCTTGTATTGAACTGCCATCGCCATGCATGTCCTCTCGAGGCAGCTTGTGCTCAATGTATTAAAGCACACCTCCATTACAGTAATAATGGTTTATCTTGTTGTCCAGTTTCTTCACCATTGCGTCCGATGCTGCCTGTTCCTCTTTTTTCAATTTAATCAGTTTGTCATTGTTGTCATTGCCAACATTAGCACCTATCACCTTCTCAACTTCCTACCGCTAATGATTCTAGGTCTGAAAAAGGTTTTGCTTTCTTGCCTTGGCACTTTGGACACAATGGCTCATAACTACAAACAACATTACTGTCACTCTGGGGATGGTACTTGAAAGAAATTGGGTTTTTGATTGAGGGGGCGAAAACCCTTCTCAAGAAAATACCATAATCCTTGTCATGGTGAACCACCAAATTAACCTGTGCTTAACTTTCTGGTAGCTTGGCACAAAAGCAGTCAGGCTTAACTTAGAGGCACTGTGTTAAGTATTTATGCACCACACAAACAGTAACAAAGTGAAAACGGAACACAAGAAAACTAACAAACCAATGTACAAAGAGCACAAAATGTCAAAAATCCAATCAGTAGAACCGGAGATATACAGTTTTATAGGTTTAGGTAAAAACAGCACCAAGAATCAGAAAGTGCTAACTGGTTGCACTAGACTGGGACAAAGTCACAAGTACAGGCCCACCACAATGGACTGTGGGTCTGATACAGGGACCAAGTTAGTCCCGCTGAAAAAGTTACCTTTTTGAAATCTGTCATGCAGCGTTCAAAACTTCAGGAGTTCACAGGAGGAGCTCAACTGATGCCAGCCAAGGGTCTAGGATCTGGGCACACACCTCTTGGGGATCAGTAACTCATGTCAGAAGGGCTCAGACAGATCCATTTGCAAGTCCAGCCAATGCCAGTTGTAGCAGGTCAGCTGGGCCTCTGGAACTTGTTGTGTCCCTGTAGCTCAGAACACAGGATGTCAGCCAACTGACCCTTGGAGTCACTCAGGTAGTCCTTGGATCAAGAAGATGGCCCCCTCACCTTCAAGCAGCAAGGCAGAAGCTGGAAACTCCTAGAAGGGCCTCAGAAGGTTTAGAACAGATTCTAAAAGTGGCATTTTCAAAACTGTAATCTAAATTCTATTTTTACCATTAAAGAGGATTTTACATTACAGTTCATTTCAGCCCAAACATGATATTTCTACCTGTTCCCAATAAAAAGTTATCACTTATTAAATGTAATAAAGTAACCAAATTCTATCATATGGGAGAGGTAGGCATCACAGTATAAAAAAATAATCTGGGTGTTTTTCATTACCAGGGCATATAAAACTTAAAAGTTTTTGTCCAACCTTTTAAATGCACAGTACCCTGCCCAAAGGGCTGTTTAGGGTCTATCTTAGGGATGACTCGTATGTATTAAAAAAGAGGCTTAGGCCTAGCAAAATGCTTGTCGTTTTTTTTGTTTTGTTTTTGTTTTTGTGCCTCGGCCTCTCTGCTCCTCACTACTATGTTTCCTCCCTATATCACTCCTCTAGCTATTTTATCTCCCTCTCAACTTCATTCTTCTTTACCTCACCTCTCTATATTCTTTCTCTCCCCACCTCATATTAGTCTACCTATGTCCTCCTTTTTTTCCCCTGTCTCTTTCTTTCTCTCTACATACTCTTTCAATTTATTTTACCTTTTGGTTGCTACTTCAGGTCTCTACTACTTCTATATTCCTACATGTATTCCCTCTACCTCACCTCTCTAAGTACTACCTAACCTCTTTCTCACAAAGCTTTTTCTACTGCTGCCTCTTTTCTTTAAATCCTCCCCTCTTTATCCCATCCCTCTCTCTGCACCCCCTTCTCTATTTCAACTCACTCTACTTCTCACCATTCAATACACATCTCTCTGCCTCACCTGCCTCTACCTTTATCTCGTCAATGGATAAAATCTCTCTACCTCATTCTCTTTACCTCTGTATCAACCTCACCTCTCTGTAGCTCACCCTCCTTTCCTCAGTATCAACATCACCTCTGTCTCTCTACTTCACCTCTATTCACTCTAGACTTCATTTCTCTTTGGAATCTTCAGATACCTCTCTGTCTCTGTCTCTGTCTCTGTCTCTGTCTCTGTCTCTGTCTCTGTGTCTGTCTCTGTGTCTGTCTCTGTGTCTGTCTCTGTCTCTGTCTCTGTCTCTGTCTCTGTCTCTGTCTCTGTCTCTGTCTCTGTCTCTGTCTCTGTCTCTGTGTCTCTCTGTGTCTCTCTGTGTCTCTCTGTGTCTCTCTGTGTCTCTCTCTCTCACCTTCTGTCTCTCTCTCTCTCTCACCTTCTGTCTCTCTCTCTCTCTCTCACCTTCTGTCTCTCTCTCTCTCTCTCACCTTCTGTCTCTCTCTCTCTCTCTCACCTTCTGTCTCTCTCTCTCTCTCTCTCTCTCTCTCTCTCTCACCTTCTGTCTCTCTCTCTCTCTCTCACCTTCTGTCTCTCTCTCTCTCTCTCACCTTCTCTCTCTCTCTCTCACCTTCTGTCTCTCTCTCTCTCTCTCACCTTCTGTCTCTCTCTCTCTCTCTCACCTTCTGTCTCTCTCTCTCTCTCTCACCTTCTGTCTCTCTCTCTCTCTCACCTTCTGTCTCTCTCTCTCTCTCCACCTTCTGTCTCTCTCTCTCTCTCTCTCTCACCTTCTGTCTCTCTCTCTCTCTCTCTCTCTCACCTTCTGTCTCTCTCTCTCTCTCACCTTCTGTCTCTCTCTCCTCTCTCTCTCTCACCTTCTGTCTCTCTCTCTCTCTCTCTCTCTCTCTCTCTCACCTTCTGTCTCTCTCTCTCTCTCTCTCACCTTCTGTCTCTCTCTCTCACCTTCTGTCTCTCTCTCTCTCTCTCTCTCTCTCTCTCTCTCTCTCACCTTCTGTCTCTCTCTCTCTCTCTCTCTCTCTCTCTCTCTCTCTCACCTTCTGTCTCTCTCTCTCTCTCTCTCACCTTCTGTCTCTCTCTCTCTCTCTCACCTTCTGTCTCTCTCTCTCTCTCTCACCTTCTGTCTCTCTCTCTCTCTCACCTTCTCTCTCTCTCTCTCACCTTCTGTCTCTCTCTCTCTCTCTCACCTTCTGTCTCTCTCTCTCTCTCTCACCTTCTGTCTCTCTCTCTCTCTCTCACCTTCTGTCTCTCTCTCTCTCTCTCACCTTCTGTCTCTCTCTCTCTCTCTCACCTTCTGTCTCTCTCTCTCTCTCTCTCACCTTCTGTCTCTCTCTCTCTCTCACCTTCTGTCTCTCTCTCTCTCTCTCTCTCCCTTCTGTCTCTCTCTCTCTCTCACCTTCTGTCTCTCTCTCTCTCTCTCACCTTCTGTCTCTCTCTCTCTCTCTCTCTCTCTCTCTCTCTCTCTCTCACCTTCTGTCTCTCTCTCTCTCTCTCTCACTTCTCTCTCTCTCTCTCTCCTCACCTTCTGTCTCTCTCTCTCTCTCTCTCTTCACCTTCTGTCTCTGTCTCTCTCTCTCTCTCTCTCTCTCTCTCTCTCTCTCTGTCTCTCTCTCTCACCTTCTGTCTCTCTCTCTCTCTCTCACCTTCTGTCTCTCTCTCTCTCTCTCACCTTCTGTCTCTCTCTCTCTCTCACCTTCTGTCTCTCTCTCTCTCTCACCTTCTGTCTCTTCTCTCTCTCTCTCACCTTCTGTCTCTCTCTCTCTCACCTTCTGTCTCTCTCTCTCTCTCTCTCTCTCTCTCTCTCTCACCTTCTGTCTCTCTCTCTCTCTCACCTTCTGTCTCTCTCTCTCTCTCTCACCTTCTGTCTCTCTCTCTCTCTCTCACCTTCTGTCTCTCTCTCTCTCTCTCACCTTCTGTCTCTCTCTCTCTCTCTCACCTTCTGTCTCTGCTCTCTCTCTCCACCTTCTGTCTCTGTCTCTCTCTCTCACCTTCTGTCTCTAGTGTCTCTCTCTCTCTCACCTTCTGTCTCTGTCTCTCTCTCTCACCTTCTGTCTCTGTCTCTCTCTCTCACCTTCTGTCTCTGTCTCTCTCTCTCACCTTCTGTCTCTCTCTCTCTCTCTCACCTTCTGTCTCTCTCTCTCTCTCACCTTCTGTCTGTCTCTCTCTCTCACCTTCTGTCTCTGTCTCTCTCTCTCACCTTCTGTCTGTCTCTGCTC